>NW_028189252.1:0-30860 GCF_048542155.1 Nylanderia fulva
TGGACTAATGCTCGAATAGCGCCGGCAAATGTGCCATACGCATCGCCCCAGCCGGGAGAAGATGGTGAAAGCGGAGGCGAGCCTGGTGACCCACGCGGAGAGATGGCTGACGCTTGAGGGGAGGCCGAAGGACTGGATCCACCAGCGGAAAGAAAAAAACTATCTCCCGACGTGGCGGACAGATCCTCCAGAGCGGCGGCAACAAGGCGTCGGTACCCACCGTTTTTCCGCATACCCTTGATAGCATCAAGGGAGCGGTTCGGAACAACGGTGAGCAGATGTTGGTTGATAAACCGAACGCCTCGATAAACCGCCAAGGCCTCTTCCCTCGCCATCATGCGCTGTTCTTCAGCGCTCCACTGGCGCTTCACCCTCTCGACGTTAATTTCCTCGTTGTATATGGCCTCGTGCGCCCGACGGCGATGAAGACCGAGTCCGTTCTTGGTGCTGAACGCGCGATTGCAATGAGGGCACGGGTACGGCAAGGCATGCGGGGACTTAGGGGCAGGGACAGCCGAGGGCGGTTGTCGACGACGAGCCGCAGCGGGAGGCTGTCGCGAAGGACCAGGGCTGGGTTCAGGAGAGGAGGACGAATGCACGACAGGACCGGCGGCCCGAGGCTGCCGCCAGGGAGAATATCCTTTTTCCTTTGAAGTGCCTGTCGTATGTCGGCTCGAGGGGCTGGCAACCCCACGAACCCAAGCGAGGCGCAAGCGCCCCGCCAAGCCAGAGCCCCGTTGGCCGCCGGTCGAAATTTTCGCCAGCGTTGCCCGACTCTCACCACGAGGAGGTGGGGATGGCACATGGATCCGCCGGTCGCCCGGACGGAGTCCTTAAGAGAGTCATAGTTACTCCCGCCGTTTACCCGCGCTTGCTTGAATTTCTTCACGTTGACATTTAGAGCACTGGGCAGAAATCACATTGCGTCAACACCCGCGAGGGCCATCGCAATGCTTTGTTTTAATTAGACAGTCGGATTCCCCTAGTCCGTGCCAGTTCTGAGCTGAGCGTTGAATGGCGGCCGAAGAGGACGACCACGACGGCTCGCGCCGCCACGGAAGCCTCGCAGCAAGGAAGATCCGCGGGAGGCCAAGGCACGGGACCGAGCTCGGATCCCGGGACCGGCGCGAGAACGCCGACCGTTCACCTCGCCCAGGCCCGGCACGTCAGCCAGACCCGCTTCCCGACCAAGCCCGACACGCCCCGCTCCTCAGAGCCAATCCTTATTCCGAAGTTACGGATCCAATTTGCCGACTTCCCTTACCTACATTATTCTATCGACTAGAGGCTCTTTACCTTGGAGACCTGCTGCGGATATGGGTACGAACCGGCGCGACACCTCCACGTGGCCCTCTCCTGGATTTTCAAGGTCCGAGGGGAAGATCCGGACACCGCCGCAACTGCGGTGCTCTTCGCGTTCCAAACCCTATCTCCCTGCTAGAGGTTTCCAGGGAACTCGAATGCTTATACAGAAAAGAAAACTCTTCCCGGATCTCCCGACGGCGTCTCCAGGTCATTTTGGGTTACCCCGACGAACACTCTTACGAGGGCCCGAATTGTATGCGGTTCCGCTGCCGGGTTCCGGAATAGGAACCGGATTCCCTTTCGCCCGACGGGCGTGTGTCTTTCGTATAATATTTATTATTATTTCTCGACACTCGAGTATATTGTACGCCGTCATTGACATAGGATTTCTCCTAGGGCTTAGGATCGACTGACTCGTGTGCAACGGCTGTTCACACGAAACCCTTCTCCACGTCAGTCCTCCAGGGCCTCGCTGGAGTATTTGCTACTACCACCAAGATCTGCACCGACGGCGGCTCCAGGCAGGCTCGCGCCCAGACCCTTCTGCGCTCACCGTCGCGACCCTCCTACTCGTCAGGGCTTCGTGACGACGCGAGAGAAGACTAACGCCCGCTCCCGGTTGCCGCCCCACTTGCCGCTGACGGCAGAGTATAGGCTCGACGCTTCAGCGCCATCCATTTTCAGGGCTAGTTGCTTCGGCAGGTGAGTTGTTACACACTCCTTAGCGGATTCCGACTTCCATGGCCACCGTCCTGCTGTCTTAAGCAACCAACGCCTTTCATGGTGTCCCATGAGCGTCGAGTTGGGCGCCTTAACTCTGCGTTTGGTTCATCCCACAGCGCCAGTTCTGCTTACCAAAAATGGCCCACTTGGCACTCTGATCCGAAGATGCTCGTGGCTTCATAATTCAAGAAAGCCAGAGATCTCACCCATTTAAAGTTTGAGAATAGGTTGAGGTCGCTTTCGGCCCCAAGGCCTCTAATCATTCGCTTTACCAGATGAGACTCGCGCGCGTTCCGTGCGGAACGGCCGAGTGCCAGCTATCCTGAGGGAAACTTCGGAGGGAACCAGCTACTAGATGGTTCGATTAGTCTTTCGCCCCTATACCCAGTTCCGACGATCGATTTGCACGTCAGAATCGCTACGGACCTCCATCAGGGTTTCCCCTGACTTCGTCCTGACCAGGCATAGTTCACCATCTTTCGGGTCCCAACGTGTACGCTCTGGGTGCGCCTCTTCTCGCGATGAGAACGAGACGCCCCGGGAGTGCGAGGCCGCATCGCGACGCGGCCCATCCTCCCTAGGTCGACGGCCAGGGCCGACCTTCACTTTCATTACGCCTTTAGGTCTCGCGACAAGTCCCAATGACTCGCGTACATGTTAGACTCCTTGGTCCGTGTTTCAAGACGGGTCCTAAGAGTACCCAAAGCAGTAGCGTCGCCGACCGGTATCGGTCTCCCGCAAGACCGCGGGAGACGTTCGCAGGCCTGTCGAAGGTGTACCGTACTGTAACCAACAGCGGGCCAGGACCGGGGACGGCGCGAAGTCCGTAACCTCCGAGTACCGTGGCGCGCGCTTGCGACGGTGTCGACGCACCGTGAATAGTGCGGCCTGATACCTTGCGCGTACCGCCGAGCAGCCGGCCGGGCGACCGAGGGTTTGTCGCGTGCCGTTTTACCGGCGACGCGACAGACACCGCACCCGGGCCGTAGACCGACACCCAGCGGGTCGCGACGTTCTACTTGGGGAGAAGTACACGACGACGAGCGCCGGACATCGGCGCACGGTAGCGTGCCCGCGCGCGAGCCGCAAGGACTCCGCGGGACATCACCGACCGACGCGAAGCCAGCGCCGCTGACGATGAATCTCCCCGTTCGATCTTTTGGGTTTCTTAGGTTGACCCCTGAACGGTTTCACGTACTCTTGAACTCTCTCTTCAAAGTTCTTGTCAACTTTCCCTCACGGTACTTGTTTGCTATCGGTCTCGTGGTCGTATTTAGCCTTAGATGGAGTTTACCACCCACTTAGAGCTGCACTCTCAAGCAACCCGACTCTAAGGAGAGATCCTCCCGAGGCGCTCACCGGTCGCTACGGGCCTGGCACCCTCTACGGGTAAGTGGCCCCATTCAAGATGGACTTGGACGCGACGCGGCACCTCGGGATAAGCGGATCCTCCCATACACCACATTTCCCTGCGGCGGAACCGCGGGATTCGGTGCTGGGCTCTTTCCTGTTCGCTCGCCGCTACTAAGGAAATCCTGGTTAGTTTCTTTTCCTCCGCTTAATAATATGCTTAAATTCAGCGGATAATCTCGCCTGCTCTGAGGTCGTCGCATAGTGAGTTTTCGTAGCCGTTTGCCTCCTCCGCGTCGCTCATCGTCGTCTCTCCTCTATAATATATATTATAAGAGGGAGAGAGAGAGAGAGAGCGTCGAACGAGAGAGCAGCAGCGGCAGCATACGAAATACGCGAGAAGGCAAATCGCCGGGGCGCTAACCGCACACACACTCGTTGGTGGTAATGGAGACGATATATCGCGGGGTTCGAGATTCTCGGCTCTCCCTTCTCTTTTATATACGAAATTCGGGCGGAATCGATTCGACGAGTACACGACGCGGCGCGCCGGTCCCCTTTTTTCGCTTTACGAAAATTTCGTGGACTCGGACACGCGGTCGGCTCGCGATTCAAAACCCTTCTCCGTAAAGAGGTAAAGGATTACGAATGCTCTCTCCGCCGGACGACGACGCGCCGTATATTTCTCCGTAATACCGTTATGTGTGCGGGCAAGGGCGCCTCGGCATAAGACGCGCGAGCGCTATCGCACCGAGAGACGCGGCACAGAGTGCGAGAGCAGTCCGGTCAGTCTGTGTGATGTACGGAGAGGAGAGACGGTGAGACAAGCGCTACCTACTTTCGGGAGACAACGACGCACGCGCCGCTCTAGAGAAAGCGGTGCCATTCACCGTTCTGACCCATTTTTTGGCCGTTTGTTGCTCCCTTCGCGCGCGCTCTTACTCTCATCCCATTTCTCCTCGGCTCTCGCGTACACACACGACTTGGATACACAAACACGCTCCCCCTCTTAATTCGCGCAGCATTCTCTGGGCGCGCGTTCGCCAACGTTTTACACGCTTGTGCGCTTCTCCTTCCTCATTATTATTATTTCGGTGTGTCATTTCAGACGACGCCAGGATTTGCACCGCGGCCGGTCGGCGCGGCACAGACACCTCGGGCGAACGTCCAACGATCGCTCGTACGCCCATTGTAAGCGTTGCACAGGGCACAGGCGACGCGCGCGCCATTCTCTGGTCGCCCGCGTCGTGGCCGTGCGCGCTTTTCGGACGCAAGCAGTTTAGGGGTACTAAAACGACCCTTAGCCAGGCGTGGTCCGGGAATTGTATCCGTGGACCGCAATGTGCGTTCGAAATGTCGATGTTCATGTGTCCTGCAGTTCACAAGTTGACGCGCAATTAGCTGCGTTCTTCATCGACCCACGAGCCAAGTGATCCACCGTTCAGGGTAATCGTTCGAAATTTTTGCGTTCGCGAAGAAACGCGCTTCTCGTTCAACCATCGTGGTCTCTTCTCTCGGACGAGAGAGAGAGAATAATCGTGGTGGCTCTTCGATCAGCCTGTCCGCGCGCGTCCTCGGACGCGCGCGGACCGCCGCCTCCCGCCAGGGAAGGCTACGGCACAAAGATAGAGTTGTGTGTTTCTCGTTCGGAGCGTCTCTCCCGCAACGGGAGAGCCGGGGCGGAAGCTCTTTGAAGAAACCGTCGGACCGACACAGTTGACAGATTGGTCGAAATATCATCGATCCCTTCTCTGTGTTATATATATATTATAATAATATATGGGGGTCCTCTCGCTCGGCACTCGCGGTCGCACACCGTGTGTTCTCGGCACGCTGACCGCTGCCCCGCGACAACGGGTAGGGCGCGCGTCGACGAACGTCGTGGGTGCTGCACACACGCGTGCGCGGGCATAGGTTACCACCGGTTCGCGCTCAACGCCGAATCGACGCTCTGTGTGTGTGTGGCCGGAGAATGGCACACACACGAGCGTGATCGCGAAGCGTCTCGCTCCGATTCGTCGTCGAACACCGCCGGGCGCGCTGCTCTGCTTGCCGACTACTTTCGGTCAGAGAGGCGCGACGGCGT
This sequence comes from Nylanderia fulva, assembly GCF_048542155.1. Classification (NCBI taxonomy): domain Eukaryota; kingdom Metazoa; phylum Arthropoda; class Insecta; order Hymenoptera; family Formicidae; genus Nylanderia; species Nylanderia fulva. Next base: position 5,465 of record NW_028189252.1, read on the forward strand.
CCGTCGTTATATCAAAACACAACCACAAATTCCGTCAAATCCGTTATTTTCTTTTTCTCTGAGAGCGCCTTTTCAGCGCGTCCATTCAGTCGCCGACTGCTGCGAGCGCGCGTCTCTCCCAAAAGAGAGGACTCTCGACGCAGAGCAGGACCTCCGGAACGTTAATGATCCTTCCGCAGGTTCACCTACGGAAACCTTGTTACGACTTTTACTTCCTCTAAATGATCAAGTTTGGTCATCTTCCCGGCAACATCGGCAATGCCGAGACATTGCCGCGCACCAGTCCGAAGACCTCACTAAATCATTCAATCGGTAGTAGCGACGGGCGGTGTGTACAAAGGGCAGGGACGTAATCAACGCGAGCTTATGACTCGCGCTTACTGGGAATTCCTCGTTCATGGGGAACAATTGCAAGCCCCAATCCCTAGCACGAAGGAGGTTCAGCGGGTTACCCGGGCCTTTCGGCCAGGGAACACACGCTGATTCCTTCAGTGTAGCGCGCGTGCGGCCCAGAACATCTAAGGGCATCACAGACCTGTTATTGCTCAATCTCGTGCGGCTAGAAGCCGCCTGTCCCTCTAAGAAGATTTGTTTGTACGTTGGTAGTAAAAACCCGCCAGCCGAAGCCGGGGGCCTTCGCGATACCATAAGGTACGCCTATTTAGCAGGCTAGAGTCTCGTTCGTTATCGGAATTAACCAGACAAATCGCTCCACCAACTAAGAACGGCCATGCACCACCACTCACCGAATCAAGAAAGAGCTATCAATCTGTCAATCCTTCCGGTGTCTGGGCCTGGTGAGGTTTCCCGTGTTGAGTCAAATTAAGCCGCAGGCTCCACTCCTGGTGGTGCCCTTCCGTCAATTCCTTTAAGTTTCAGCTTTGCAACCATACTTCCCCCGGAACCCAAAAGCTTTGGTTTCCCGGAAGCTGCCCGCCGAGTCATCGGAGGAACTTCGGCGGATCGCTAGCTGGCATCGTTTATGGTTAGAACTAGGGCGGTATCTGATCGCCTTTGAACCTCTAACTTTCGTTTTTGATTAATGAATGAGGGAGAGAATGAGAGCGTTGCGGAAGTGAGTGAGATAGCGTGTATGAGAGTAATTGGTGCGAGACTCCGTAAATTCCTGTTTACGGAGACGAACAAAATTTCAAAGAGTGCGAGTGAGAAAATACTGGACATTGTGAGAGAATATGAGGAACAGATGATGAAAATGTTGTGCAAAAATGAGAGAATACAGGGGAAACTGGATGAGTGTATGCGTCGAGCGAGTCGGGATTTAGCCTACGGCGGAAGTGGAATGAGCTATGCGAGCGTGAGTGCGAAAAATGTTGAAAAGAGCGTGATTGAAAAGGTACAGGAAGTGAATGTGAAAACGAGTGAAAACGAAAGAGAAGAGTTATGCGGTAATAGTGAGAGCGGATGATGCAAGTGCGAGTGTGACAAGTGAGGAAGTAAAGGAGAGAATGATGAAGCATGTGAGCAAGTCACTGAATGTGCGTGTGAAAGCGGTGAGGAAAGTGAGGAATGGAGGTGTAGCGATTGAGACGATGGGCGAGAATGAGTTGAAAAGAATAAAAGAGTGTGGTCAGTTTAAGAATGCTGGCCTAAAGGTTGAGCTGCCTCGCAAGATAGGCCCAAAGATCATCTTGTACGATGTGCCGAATGATATGGCGAGTGAAGTGTTAATGAGAGAAATGTATGAGAGGAGCTTGAAAGGGCGAGTGGATGAGAGAGTATTTATGGAACGTGTGCGTGTTGTGAGTAGGAATGCGAAGAAAGATGCAACCTGCGGAAATGTGATATTAGAAGTTACGAGTGCAATAAGAAATGTTCTCTGTAGTGACGGACGAGTGTTTGTGCATTGGAAGGCCTTTAGGGTGAAAGAGTTTTTCAGTGTGCTGAGGTGCCACAAGTGCTTCGCATTTGGGCACATGATGCGGCAATGCACCGAAAAGGAAAGACTGTGCCAAAAATGTGGATGTGTAGGACACATGATGAGAGATTGTAAAAAAGAAAGTGTGTGTAGAAACTGTAAGCTGAAAGGGAGCAAATGTGATCACTCGGTTCTGTCCGAAGTGTGTCCGGAATACGTGAGAGCGTTAGAGAGAGAGAAAGCGAGAATAAATGACGAATGAATGGTGCGTGAATGTGGTGCAGTATAACTGCCAGAGAGCGTATGCGGTTATGTGTGATCTGGGTGAGATGATGCGCGAACGTCGAGTGAGTGTAGCACTGCTGCAAGAACCGTATGAAAGGCATGGACGTGTGGTGGGCTTGCCCATAGGTATGGATGTGATTGTGTGCGAAAGTGGGACGGTGAAAGCAGCAGTGGTGGTAAATGACTCTAGGTTAGACGTGATGTGCGTGAGAGAGTGTACGAATAAGCTTGGAGTGAGTGTGTGGTTGAAGGGGGACTTTGGCGAAATGTATGTGGTGTCCATGTATTGCCAGTATGGTAAGTGTATCGAGCCGTACTTGGCGTACATGGACAGAGTATGTGAGACGGCCGGGAGAAAGCGTCTGCTGATAGGTATGGATGCGAATGCCGTCTCTCCCTTGTGGTATAGCAAGGGTGGAGGCAGCAGAGAGAGTGAAGCGCGTGGTAGAGTGATTGAGGAATGGATGATTGCGAGCGGGATGAATGTTGTTGAATGAGCCAAGCGAGTTTTACTCGTTCAGCGGGCCGAATGGGGAGAGTGACATCGATGTCACTTTCGTGAACGGCGTGAATGGAGGGTGCCGGTATGAGTGGGAAGTAAAGCCCGACTGGGGAGTGAGTGACCATAACGTATTGTTAATACGGATGGTACACAGAGAGAATGTAGGTACGAATGAGGGCATGCGTAGATGGGTGTGCAAGGACGTAGACTGGGAAGGATATATGTGTGATATGCGAGAGAGTGCGTTAGAGGATGCAGCGAGCGCCATAGACGAAGCGGATGCGCAGAGCTGTGTAGAGCGAATGATGAAATGGATCCATAGTGCGAATGATCGATGGATGAAGAGGTGTAAACCTGTGTATGCTAGGAAGCTTGTGTGGTGGACGGATGAGCTTGAGAAACTGAAGAAGGCTGTAGGAAGGAGCAGACGTGCCTACCAGCGTGCGAGAAAGAGGAATGGAAGCAGAGTGGAAGAAAGAATGAATGAATATAAGTATGTTTTGCGGGAGTATAAGGAGGAAATGCGAAGAGTGAAAGAGAAGAATTGGAAGCGATTTGTGTGCGTGACTGGGAGAAGAGGGATCCATGGAGCGATGTATATAAGGTGTGCATGGGAAAGCGTGATAGGGTAAGATTAAGTGGCATAAAAGTGGGTGATAGAGTGACGAGTACATGGAAAGAAAGCGCGGATGAGCTAATGAAGAGATTCTTCCCGGCAGCAAGGACGAACGTGGCGATAGACGCCAGGGGAGACGTGAGGGAGGAAGAAAAGCAGTTTGAATGGAGCGAAGTGGATGTGGCAGTGAGATCGATGAAAGTGGGTAAGGCACCTGGTATGGATGGTGTGAGTGCTGAGATGTTGCGAGCGATTTGGCGTGCTGTCCCGGTATGGATGAAAAGAATGTATGATGTATGTCTGAATACAGCGTGTTTCCCCCCGGCGTGGAAGACTGCGCGGGTGGTAGTGTTATTGAAGTCCCCCGATAAACCTAGGTCGGACCCTGGGTCTTATAGGCCCATTTGACTGCTGTCCGTGCTGGGGAAAGTGTTGGAGCGAATGATGGTTAGAAGACTCGAGCGAACGATGTGTGGAAGAATGTGTGACGCCCAGTACGGATTCGTAAGGAATCGGTCGACCGAGGATGCACGGAATCGAGTGCATGACTGGGTGAATGGGTCGGAGAGAAAGTATGTGTTAGGAGTGTTCGTGGACTTCAAAGGAGCGTTTGATAACCTAGAGTGGGAATGTGTGATCGAGAAATTGCGTGAGGTTGAATGTGAAGAAATTGAATTATGGAAGAGCTATTTTAGCGGCAGGCGTGTATGCATGATGGGTGCGTGTGACACAGTGTGGAAAGACGTAAAGCGTGGCTGCCCGCAGGGCTCCATTTGTGATCCATTTATATGGAACCTAATGATGGATGAACTGTTGTGGCGGCTGCGTGAGAGTGAATGTAAAGTGGTTGCGTACGCGGATGACTTGTTGTTGGTCGTGGAAGGACAGAGCCGAGCGGAGTTGGAGAGAAAGGGTACTAAGTGGATGAGAATGGTGTACGAATGGGGAGTGAAAGTAGGTGTGAATGTGTCTGAGAACAAGAATGTGATGATGTTGATGAAAGGTAGTATGGCTGGGACGAGGCCTCCCAATGTACGAGTGAATGATAGATGCGTGAGGTATGCGAGGAGCGTGAAATATCTGGGTGTTTGTGTGAGTAAAAGGATGAACTACAGGTTGCATCTGGAGTGTCTGAGAAAGAAATGTATGAATGTGGTGGGAAAATTAAGACGCGTGTTGAGAGGTGAGTGGGGTTTGCGAAAGAAAGCTGTGACTGTGTTGTATAAAGGTCTGTTCATGTCGTGTGTGATGTATGGAGCGAGTGTATGGTATGGAGTGATGAGATTTGAATATACGAGAAAGCTCATAAATAGGTGCCAGCGAGTGGTGTTGAGTGCGTGTCTGAATGTATGTAGAACGGTCTCCACGGCGGCCATGCAAGTCCTTATGGGTGGCTTGCCGTGGGACCTGGAGTGCGTGAGAAGAGGAGTGTTGTATAAGGTGAGAAAGGGAATTAGTATGAGTGAGTATAATGTAGTGAATGATAGTGACTTGCGTGAGAGAGGTGTGGAAGGATGTATGGAATTGGTGAGTGAAAGGCTGTATGAGATGTGGCAGAATAGATGGAATAAGTGCGAGAAAGGAAGAGTGACGTATGAATTTATAAAGAATGTAAGGTTCGCGGGTGAGTGCCGAGAGTTCGAGCCTAGCTTGAGCCTGGGCTATATCCTGACAGGGCATGGAAGTTTGAATGAATTCCTGTATAAGCGTGGTCTGTCTGAGATTGAGAGCTGTGCATGCGGAGCGGAGAGAGAGAATTAAAAGCATGTGTTGGTTGAGTGTCCAATGTATGGTGATGTGAGGAACCTGAGTGAGTGGGGTGTGATTGTGCGAGAGAATGGCAGTGTGGATGTGAGTCGCATGTTGGAATGTAAGAAAAGGTATGAAAGTGTTGGTGTGTATGCGAAGATTGTATTTCAGAGAAGGAGGGACGATGCTGAAAGGAGGATAAGAGAAGCCGATGTTCCCGAGGAACATAGGCCGACCACTGCCTGGGAGGTGTAGGCCTCCGAAAGCTGGGAGTGGTCTCGGCCACGAAGATCCAACCAGTGATCTTGACTGGTACCACGGGAGTCGGGTTGCCCAGGGGGATTCGTCCCTCGTCCCGGCAATTGAGGTCGGACTCGTGGGGGTAGTGGTTGAAAGCCGCATGCTGGTTAGGGGCTCTCGGGCCTCGACGGGTGAGCAGCGTATCTGCTCGGGCACCAGTCCTGCACAGCTGGTAGAGCGTTGGACAGGCGCTCGCCCCAACCGGTGGGTTGCCGAAGAGTCCTACAAACTCGGAGGCGCTACTGGTAGTTCCTGGCCTGCTGGAACAAGCTGATTGGGCTTATCCCAATTCCGCACCCATGGGGGTCGTGTGATTAAGCTCTCTGAGCAGGTACCGCACGTTAAATCAACCACGGACATCTGTTCCTATCTACTTTCCCCAGGAGGCTACTGACGATTCGACAGTAGTACGGGCATGACGCACCCGGGGCCCCGAGGTCCCTTTCAAGCCAGGATGGGAGGCATCGTGTCTGGGGCTGCATGGCCGCGGGGAGGTTAAGTTGCGCGACCGCAAACGATCCCCCAGGGGCACCTGGCGCAACCTCTGTGGTATATAAGTCGCCTTACCCAGGTGATGAAGGCTCTGCCTGAGTGGACATTTTTTTTCCTGCCATACTCGTGGGATATACATGGAAAGAACAAAACTCAAACAAAAACACAAAAACTTGGCTGATACTTTAGTAACGACTAATGCTGGCACGAAAGTAACCGAAACTCTGAACGCCGAAAAAGAGAGAAAAAGAGAATTGCTGTTTGCGCGAAGGGGATCTGTAAGTAGATCACCACCTCCTTCGGGTAGTACCCAAAAAGACACTGAAGAGACGCATGAAGGGAACACAAGGCTGAGTGATTCTGAAAATGAGAAGGATGGATATGAAAGATTAGAACAGAGCACAGGAGTAAATGAAGTAGAGGAGATGATGGAGACAAAGGAACAGCTCGAGACATTCATGTTTAATGTTAACAACAAAATAACAAAATCTGCAATAAAATACATATTGTCCAAATGGGCAGTACTAGAAAATAGACTACATAATGTAGTTTTAGAAAAAGAAAAATGGAAAGCTGCTTACCAAGCTGTTGCTGACTTGAGGCCTAAAGGACTCTCCTATGCCAATGTTACGGCAGGAACTCCAAGGACTGCTACAGGTGCTGTAAAAGAAAAAGAAAGGAGGTCAGATACTACGCACAAAGTAGTACTAATTAAACCTATAAAAGAAGACGAAGATGCGAGAACGAATAGTGAAATAAAGAAGGAGGTTATAAAGGAACTGACAAGTACAAATAAAAGGCTGAGGATAAAGGCAATAAGGCAAATGAGAGGAAAAGGAGTAGTGGTGGAGGTGGATGAAAGAGACGGGAATTTTGTGAAAAGAGTAAACCTAACAACAAAGAAATTGAAAGTAGAGGAGCCAAGGAAAATAAATCCTACTCTTATAATTTATGACGTAGACAGGGAATATAAGTTTGAAGATCTCAAAGAAGATTTCATACTTAAAAACTGTGACGATCCGGATCCAATCGAAATAGAAGAATACAAAAAGGATTGTGTGGCAGTAACTATGACTCTCTCGGTCCTCAAAGCAACACGCTGCGATGGTACTTAGAGAGAGTCGTGGTTGGTTCGTGATGCGCCAACGAAGTCCTCTAGTAAGGACCTTCAGCCTCTCACGTCCAAGTTGTACCTCCACCTCCTTGTGGTGCTCCCGGAAACGGCCTACTTTGAAAGTTTAAACTCGGTAGGTGTCGACTAAGAGAGTGTACAGCGAAGTGCGCCCCTAAGGGCTTCGGCCCATGCGCCTACGGTCATGGTGAGTTGTGGGGCTAAGAAAGACCGGGGTTTCTTGGGGGGCTCTCGGTTGTCAATCCGTTTGCCCCCCTACACGCAGTTAATTATGGAGAGAAATTTGAATGAGAATACTGTCCCGGGTTCTCGGATGGCCCGGGGACTGCGTGCGAGTGCTCGCTTGAGTGAGAGCGCGAGAGGTGCGGAGGACCCTGACGGGGTCGCAGCTGGTCCGTTGCAAACCACTATAAGGACCAGCCAGGTTGAAGTGGACAGCCTAGAGGAGGAAATGGTCAGCTGTGAGCAGTGTTCGGCGAGGTTCCGGAACATGCGTGGTCTTGGTGTCCACAAAGTACGTGCTCACCCACTACAAGCCAACAGTGCTATCAATGTTGACCGCGTAAAGGCCAGATGGTCAGTTGAGGAAACTAGAGTCATGGCACGCGCTGAGGCTGAAGGCACCTTAGCCGGGGAGTTTTTCATTTACCAGTATCTGGAGACAAGGTTCCCCAATAGGAGTCTCGAAGCCATCAAGGGTAAACGGCAACAGGAGCCTTACCGAGTGATGGTTAGAGACTTCTGCCAAGAGATCCAATCGCGTCGCGCGATTGTGATCGATGAGGGCGATAGGGATGGTGCGGTGATGACACGAGCCGACACCATTCCTGCGGCCACTGAGGCTAGTACTGACGATCAAAGCGCACATCAGCCTTCCCCTGAACAAAGTTCTCAGAGGCTGCGGGACAAGATACAATCACTCGTAGAGCAGAGTGCGGCGTTCCGTAGCTACGAGGCTGATACTCTTGCTGGCACGGCAAGAGATGCTCTGACGGCGGGGAGGGTCGACGTCTTGGCTATCAAGAGATGGCTGGGCATGATCTTCCCTCGGCCGCTACAAGTGCGCCCTCCGCAACGCGTTTCGGCAAAGAAGCACTGTCCTCCAGTCAAGCGAGAGAGCAGGGAGCAGAGGAGAAAGAGGGAGTATGCAATTGTGCAATCCCTCTACAAGAAGAACAAGAAGTCCTGTTTGTCGCGTATCCTCGAGGGCGACTCGGTGCGCGAGAGGCCGTCTGCTGTCGAATTCTTTAACTGCTGGCGCCCCATTATGGAGGCCTCCAGCGGTGCGGATGGAGACATGACGGACTTGCGTGAGTCGTTTGGGGAAGCGGCACAGACTGCGACTGCTGGCCGGGGCCGTACGTCAAGTTTGAGAGGGATTCACCTCAAAGGTCTCGGCGATGGCGCTGCCACGGATCCAGTTCCTGTGGCGGATAAGACCTTGCTCTGGGATCCTATAACACCTGCAGAGGTAAACAGGATTTCCGTAAGGACTGGCACTGCGCCCGGATGGACCAGATTACGCCGAGGATGTGGAACGCTGTTCCTGCGATTCTTCGTGCGCTTCTGTTCAATCTGCTGCTCCTGGCAGAAACGATCCCCTCGTCAATCGCCACAACCAGAACGGTATTCCTTGAGAAGGGGGGTATGTCCGATCGGCCAGGTCCGACGGAGTACCATCCTCTCAGCATAAGATCCGTTATAACAAGACACTTCCACAAGATATTGGCAAAGAGATTGGCAGCCCTCGACATCTTCGACAAGCGCCAAAGGGGGTTCCGGCCGGTGGACGGGGTATGTGAGAACGTCACAGTCCTTTCATCCGTGCTTTGGGACGCCCGGAGGCGTTGTCGTTCTCTGCATGTGGCGTGCGTTGATCTGTCGAAAGCTTTCGATACGGTTGCGCACGCTGCTATTCATACGACTCTCGATGAGCTGGGGCTCCCTCGGGAGTTTAGAGAGTACGTAAGGGCTGTCTATTCGAATGCGCTGACCGAGTTGCAGGGGGTCAGCGCTGAGGAAAGTGTCGGCCATCATGATTGGCCGTGGCGTGAGACAGGGTGATCCGTTGTCGCCCCTGCTGTTCAATCTGGTCGTAGATAGAGCACTAGGAATTCTCTCGGAGGACGTTGGCTATCGGTTGGGTGGCCGGCTTATCAATGCGCTGGGCTACGCAGACGACATTGTGCTCCTGGTCTCTACCAGAGATGGTCTGCAGGAGAACTTGACACGGCTTCATGACGCCTTTATGCGAAATGGGCTCGAGATCAACGCGAGAAAGACCGGAGTGCTGTCCATGGTGGCGTCCAGGCAGAGACAAGAAGGTGAAGGTGGACACCACACCTTATTTCACCGTGGGGGGGAGCGATGATACCGCAAAGATCCCTGGTCGATGTCTGGACGTATCTGGGCTGCGAATACACAGGTGCTAGGGAACTCGCAAGCGATCCACCCTTAGCTCAGGCCATCGAGCAACTCACGAGGGCACCTCTTAAGCCGCAACAGCGGCTGAGGTTGTTGCGTGACTGTCTTCTTCCACGGTATTATCACCGATGGACAGTGGGTACGGTCTCGGCCAAAACCCTCAAGGGTAAGAATATCATCGTACGCACCGCGGTGCGACGATGGCTGCGTTTTCCCCATGATGTTCCTGCTGGATACCTGCATGCGCCGATACAGAGTGGCGGGCTTGGAATGCCTCTATTGAGAACTTTGATCCCAATTCTGAAACATAACCGACTGCAGCGGTTGTGTCGGAGTACTCTACCCGCAGCATGCGCGGCTGCCCAAACCACGTATGTGGCTAGGCAGCTTGTCTGGTGTGAAAACCAGATGCGAGTGCGGGGTCACAGAGTGACTACGACCGCTGAGCTCAGACAGCAGTGTGCGGCCTGGTTGCGCGAGTCGTGCGATGGGAGTGGACTCAGAGAGGTTGCGGCCTCCAACCTGAGCTCCTACTGGGTATCGGCTGGCGCCGATGCCATCCCAGGTGCCGACTACGTGCACTATCACCACATACGAGCTAACTGCATACCGTCTAGAGCGAGATGCTTCCGAGGTCGTGATGGGCGCGATAATCGCTGTCGTGCCGGTTGTCCCGAAACCGAGACGCCGGCTCACTGCGTGCAACGCTGCTTCAGAACGCACGGAGGGAAAATCCTGCGGCATGACGACCTATGCCGTCAAGTTGGTGGCTATTTACAGCAGAAGGGATGGCGCGTCGATGCGGAACAAGCGTATTCGACGTCTGCCGGCCGGAGGCGGCCCGACCTGACCATCGCTAAGGGTGGTGAGGCAGTGGTCGTAGACGCGCAGGTAGTGTCTAGCAAAACCGCGTTGGAGATGTCCCACGAGCGTAAGGTGGAAAAGTACCGGTCATGTAATGATCTGGCAGCCGCTGTGGCGGAGCGCACAGGAGTACCACGAAATAATGTTCGTTTTACCGCCATTACTATTTCGTGGCAAGGTGTCTGGAGCTCGCGAAGCGAGTCTGAGTTGCGGGGGCTGGGTTTAACGTCCGCCCAGCTCCGAACGTTGACGACTCGGGTCTTGTGGGGCTCATGGCTGGAAACGTTTTAACGCAATGACATCGCGTTATAACGAGAGAAGACGGAACGTGGCCTCATCTAGTGGTGCATGATGGATGGCGCGTAGAGTTGGGGGCCTCCGCATCATTCGCGCGAGTTTGAATGATTGCGTGAATGGTCGAGGTGAAATACGAGCTGCCTTTAGCTAGCTCCGACTTTCACGATCCAGGGTGTTGACTGCGAACACCAACAGTAAACAGCTCTGCAATATCGCTGTCGGTGGCGACTTGGCGACTGTGATTTTGTAGCAGTCGTCGCGCACCGTAGGCGAAACAGCCAAATGCCTCGTCATCTAATTAGTGACGCGCCATCGCCACCCTCCCCTGACCCCTTTCCAGGCCCTTCTCTTCGGCCGCCCGCTGGGCCACGACGCCGCCCAACACCCGCTGCCCCTGTCCCTGCTCCCCGCAAGCCCCGCAATTCCCATGCCCACACTGTGATCGTGCGTTCACCACGAAGACCGGACTCGGCCTCCATCGCCGACGTGCACACGAGGCCATCGTCAACGAGGAGGTTAACGTCGAGAGGGTTAACCGCCAATGGAGCGACGAAGAGAAGCGCATGATGGCGAGGGAGAAGGCGCTTGCCGCGAATCGAGGCGTTAGGTTTATGAATCAACATCTGTTAACCGTCGTCCCGAATCGCACCCTTGATGCCATCAAGGGGATGCGTAAGAACGGCGGTTACCAGCGCCTCGTCGCGACGGCACTGGAGGATCTGGCAGCCGCATCATCGAGCGAGAGCTCGTTTCTCTCGGCCGGTGGCTCCAGTCCTCCCGTCTCCCCTCGACCCATCGCCATCTCTCCCCACGGGTCGCCTGGCTCGCCTCCGCTTTCTCCATCTTCTCGCGGCTGGGGTGATGCGTACGGCAGTTTTGCCGGTGCTATACGCGCGCTCATCCCGGTTGTGGAGGCCATCCAGGGATGGAAGTCCCATATCCTGATCCAGATCGGATCAGGAATTCTGGATGGCCAGCGGAGGACCTGGGCCCGTGGGTATTGAGTGTGTTCCCTCCGACGCTTCCTCGTGTGCGACCGCCCGTACGAAACCGTGTCGTCAATCCGGATAGAAAAGCGCGCCGCCGAGCGGAGTATGCGCGCGTCCAGCGCCTCTTCCGTTCGAGCATGTCGCGCGCGGCCAAGGAGATTCTGGATGGTGCCACTGAGGCGGACGTGGTTCCCGGTGTGCGGCAGATGGCCGCGCACTGGGGCCCGTTCGTAGCGCAGGAGTCCGCTCCTGTCGCACCGGCTCCGCGTCTTCCACCGAAAGCGGAGCTTAGTGGCACCTGGTCTCCAATCTCCTGTGAGGAGGCGGCAGCCATCAACCTGCCCCTCAACTCGGCCCCCGGATTAGACGGCATCGGCGTACGGATATGGAGAGCGGTACCAGCTTCCATCAAAGCTCTCCTCTTCAACATCGTGCTGCAATACGGAGGTTTCCCAGCATCGATGCTGGTGAGTCGGACGGTTTTCATCCCGAAGAGGGGGGAGTGCTCCCTGCCGGGGGATTTCCGTTCGATCTCCATCACCTCCGTGGTCGTGAGGCACTTACATAAGATCTTTGCCCAAAGGCTTCGCGAGTCCAAGCTAGTCGATCTAAGGCATCGGTGCTTTGATGACGGGTGCGGCGACAATGTAGCCGTCCTGGCGTCCCTCTTAATGGACGCCAGGTCCCGTCGTCGCGAGATGCACGTTGCCTCGCTGGACTTCGCGAAGACCTTCGACAGCGTTAGCCATGGTGCTATCACCAACGCCTTGGCTGGCCTGGGCGTGCCTCACGGCCTAATAGACTATATCGCGCATAGTTATGCGCGCAGCGGCACGATATTTGAAGTGCGCGGTGACAGGTCAGAGCTCTCTGGTATTGGCAGAAGCGTCAGGCAGGTGGATCCTTTATCACCAGTGCTGTTTTGCTTGGTGGTAGATGTTTTCATGAGATCCATACCTGCCGACGTCGGATACCAGCTGGGAGAGCATCGTATAAACAGCATCGCTTATGCTGATGATGTTCACCTATTCGCTGCCACCAAGTGGGGTCTTCAGACCGGCGTACATGGGAATAAAGATAGCCCATATAAATGCGCAAAGATCGCGAGCAGCAGCAGTAAACCTGGAACTAATATTTAACGAACAAAACTTTGACATCCTCTATATACAGGAACCTTACTCTTATAAGGGGAGAGTAAGAGGATATTCTGCGCCGGGCTTAAGGATCATTCAACCTGACAAAAAAGACGCATGGGTCGCCGCGGTGGTAAGAGAAAGAAAAATGGACGTCTTCCAAAACACAAGTATGGAAAACGAACATATCATGTGCTTCCAGGCTTGCGCGGGACAGGAACAGCTTTACATTATTAACATGTATTGCCAATTCTCTTTAGAAATAAAACCGTTCTTAGATGACCTAGACAATATCCTACAAAAACTCTCTGGGTGCAATATTATAGTAACCATGGACGCAAATGCCAGGTCGGACTGGTGGTTCTCCGACACCACAGACGAGAGAGGGAAGGAGCTGGAAGAATTCATCCTGTCGCACAACCTCTGCATAATGAATAAGCCAAATAACCCTAATACGTATTCGACGGAAAGGGGACAGTCGAATATAGACGTTACACTCGTCAGCGAAGGTCTGGCCAGTAAACTAAGAAACTGGAAGGTGGACACAGCGTGCACCACAAGTGACCATAATATTATTGCCTTCGAGATTGGGGACAAGACCCTAAGGAGGACGGAGTGGAGCATGCAAAATGGCTATAATCTGAAAAAAGCAAATTGGGACACCTTCGATGAATTGATTCAGGCACAATTTAACAAAGATTTTCTGAACAAATTGGAGAGCAGTAGAGCCAGCGAGGCAGCGCGGCTCTTCAATAAAACGTTACTTAAAATATGCGATAGATCTATTCCGAGAAGGAAATTGGCTAACCAAACGGTTCCGTGGTGGACCGAAGAGCGAAAAATACTTAGATCACACGCGAACAAAGCCAAAAAGCACCTCCTAAGAGCAAAGAGGTTAAATCTAGGAAACGTGAACGAATATGGGGAACTCTACAGAAGAACCAGAAATAAATATGTCTCGCTAATCAAGAAGGAGAAAACGGCTGCATGGAGAAGCTTTGTAACTAAGGCCGGAAATAAAGATCCCTGGAGTATCGTTTACAAAATAGTTCGCGATAAGATAAAGAAGCCGAACTATTTCTGCATCCTAACCCTGCCCTCGGGAAAGGAAACAAATAACTGGGCGGAGACGATAAGTGCTCTTCTAGATAAATGCGTACCGCCAGACGATGTAGGCGGAGAAGGTAAAGTACACGCAGAAATAAAATCACAAAATAAAAGATATCGTAATAGTAATATGGATCAGGAAATCACGGAGGAGGAAGTGGCGGTTGCCATCAAGAGGATCAAGAAGAATAAGGCCCCAGGAGCCGATGGCGTAAAAGGAGAGATGCTAAAGGCTGTATGGGCAAGCAACAAGGAAGTCATAAGACAAGTGCTAAATATTTGCCTAAGAGAAAAAACATTTCCCGAGGAATGGAGGATAGCTTCACTGCGCATAATATTAAAGGATAGCAAGAAGGACAGAAGCTTATTAAACTCATACAGACCTATTGCACTCTTACCAGTGTTTGCGAAGATCTTTGAGAGAATTTTGATTGGTAGAATCACTAGATGTTACAAGGAGACGGACCTGGAGTGCAAGAATCAGTTTGGCTTTAAACCAGGGTGCTCCACAGAGGACGCTCTAATTGCCTTCAGAAACGGTCTGAACACTGACAAGAGATACGTAGTGGCCCTCTTTGTGGACATCGAAGGGGCCTTTGATAACCTTTGGTGGCCCGCTATTAAGAAAAGGCTGATCATGGCAAAATGTAGTAGCACTTTAATCAGAATTATCGACAAGTACTTTAGTAAAAGAAAAGTAGTGGTAAAATCTAATTTCAAGGAGGCCCATAAATATATGCAGAAGGGTTGCCCGCAAGGGTCAATCATAGGCCCAGCAATGTGGAATTTCTGCATGGATGCGTTACTGCAAGAGCTTACAACGATAAGCGATACAGAGACAATAGCGTACGCGGATGACCTAGCGACTTTAATACGAGGGAACTCGAGGCAAGAACTGGAAAGAACTGGCGTACGTGTCTTAAAAACTATCAATGAATGGTGTGTGATACATAAATTGAAAGTATCGGCGACAAAAACTACGGCAATTATGATGAAGGGCAAATTTGACAAAGAAAGGATGCCCAGGCTAAAAATCGAGCGGCAAAACATAAAATATGCTTCCGAAGTAAGATACCTTGGTGTCTTAATTGACAGCAAATTAAGCTTCATAGCACACGCAAGATGATAGCACGCTAAGAGACAAACTAGTCAAATTTATGATGCAAATCAGAAGAGTCGCAAGGGACGAGTGGGGGCTCAAAAAACATGACCTGAGAATACTATACAAGGCAGTAGCAACCCCAATTACTACGTATGCGGCTGCGTTCTGGTTTGACAAGGTGTCACATGTATTAGTCAAAAGACACATTTTGGCGGCTCAGCGAGCGCTGCTCATAGTGCTCACGAAAGCATGTAGAACGACGTCGACTAGCGCCATGCAAGTAATAAGCGGAATAATGCCTTTAGACTTGGAAATTATCCAACAAGGAGTGAGTAATAAAATGAAAAGAAACTTGGACGTAGAATGGAATAACTATAGATATGAAGCGAAAGAAAACGTGAACGATAGAAATGTGGCCGCGAACGGACTTGGATGAATTTCTCGCTCGCCCGGCGAAAGCAACACGCCGCGAACGGACTTGGAAGAATTTCTCGCTCGCCCGGCGAAAGCAACACGCCGCGAGCGAATTTGGAAGAATTTGTCGCTCGCCCGGCGAAAGCAACACGCCGCGAACGGACTTGGATAAATTTCTCGCTCGCCCGGCGAAAGCAACACGCCGCGAACGGACTTGGAAGAATTTCTCGCTCGCCCGGCGAAAGCAACACGCCGCGAGCGAACTTGGAAGAATTTGTCGCTCGCCCGGCGAAAGCAACACGCCGCGAGCGAACTTGGAAAAAGCGGCTTGTGCGGCCGGAGGTGTCGCCCGCCAACGAAAGCAACACGCCGCGATCGGACTTGGGGTACGGGCGGCGCGTGCCGCCGGAGGTGTCGCCCGCCAACGAAAGCAACACGCCGCGATCGGACTTGGAAGAATTTCTCGCTCGCCCGGCGAAAGCAACACGCCGCGAACGGACTTGGATGAATTTCTCGCTCGCCCGGCGAAAGCAACACGCCGCGAACGGACTTGGAAGAATTTCTCGCTCGCCCGGCGAAAGCAACACGCCGCGAACGAACTTGGAAAAAGCGGCCTGTGCGGCCGGAGGTGTCGCCCGCCTACGAAAGAACACGCCGCGATCGGACTTGTGGTACGGGCGGCGCGTGCCGCCGGAGGTGTCGCCCGCCAACGAAAGCAACACGCCGCGATCGGACTTGGAAGAATTTCTCGCTCGCCCGGCGATAGCAACACGCCGCGAACGGACTTGAAAGGATTTCTCGCTCGCCCGGCGAAAGCAACACGCCGCGAGCGAACTTGGAAAAAGCGGCCTGTGCGGCCGGAGGTGTCGCCCGCCTACGAAAGAACACGCCGCGATCAGACTTGTGGTACGGGCGGCGCGTGCCGCCGGAGGTGTCGCCCGCCAACGAAAGCAACACGCCGCGATCGGACTTGGAAGAATTTCTCGCTCGCCCGGCGATAGCAACACGCCGCGAACGGACTTGAAAGGATTTCTCGCTCGCCCGGCGAAAGCAACACGCCGCGAGCGAACTTGGAAGAATTTGTCGCTCGACCGGCGAAAGCAACACGCCGCGAACTGACTTGGAAGAATTTGTCGCTCGCCCGGCGAAAGCAACACGCCGCGAGCGAACTTGGAAAAAGCGGCCTGTGCGGCCGGAGGTGTCGCCCGCCTACGAAAGAACACGCCGCGATCGGACTTGTGGTACGGGCGGCGCGTGCCGCCGGAGGTGTCGCCCGCCAACGAAAGCAACACGCCGCGATCGGACTTGAAAGAATTTCTCGCTCGCCCGGCGAAAGCAACACGCCGCGAGCGAACTTGGAAGAATTTGTCGCTCGCCCGGCGAAAGCAACACGCCGCGAGCGAACTTGGAAAAAGCGGCTTGTGCGGCCGGAGGTGTCGCCCGCCAACGAAAGCAACACGCCGCGATCGGACTTGGGTTACGGGCGGCGCGTGCCGCCGGAGGTGTCGCCCGCCAACGAATGCAACACGCCGCGATCGGACTTGGGTTACGAGCGGCGCGTGCCGCCGGAGGTGTCGCCTGCCAACGAAAGCAACACGCCGCGATCGTACTTGGGTTACGGGCGGCGCGTGCCGCCGGAGGTGTCGCCCGCTAATCAAGGCAACACGCCGCTATCGGGCCTGGAAAAATTTCTCGCTCGCCGGCGAGAGCAACGCGCCGCGAGCGAACTTGCGCCTGTTCCCGAGTTCTCGCTTGTACCGCTAACGAGCGAGCTAAATGAGATTAATTAAATGAGGACGCATCGGAAAGTTTATTCGTGCAAACACTCCGGCTTCGTTTATCGGCATCCTGCCTGCATTCGTCCACGTATCGGTCGTAGAATCTCGAAGATTGTGCATCCGACAAGTGGTAGCAGGGAATTAGCAGATATCGTAATAATCGTGTCGCGCGGTCGTGCGGAGCGTCGAAAAGTACGAAACCTTTGTCCGAAACGTATTTCCGTATCGTAGCATTATCTCCTCGTAGCGGCGCTACTCGCCGTCAAGTGCCCCGGAGGTACCGCCGGCGGGCGACGGACTTGGTAAAATCATTCGGTCGTCCGGAGGTGTCGCCCGTCCTGGAGGTGCCGTCCGTCCCCAAGTTGACGCCGGCCGTTATGTGGTGCCGCACGTATAATCACGCCCGTAACGAGCCGTCTCGGTTGCCGCGCGCGTGATTTCGCATCGGGCGAGTGTTCCGTACCGTAATCGCGGTCACCGCAGCTTGCGTGTTGCGTATCATCCGTAATAATTCGAAATATATGTCTCCGACACGTGGGTTTGAGAGACACGTTTCGAGTTAGTAATCGGACAGCGCCCTCATGTCGAGCGAGCGCCGAATAGTAAGTAACTTTCGTCCGAAACGTTTTTACGTAGCTCTCCTTGTTGCGGCGCCGTAAATCGTCGTTAAGTGTTCCGGAGGTACCGCCGGCGGTCGTCTGACTTCGAGAGATCATTCGGTCGTCCGGAGGTGCCGCCCGTCCCGGAGGTGTCGCCGGTCGACCGTGGTTCCCGGAGGTGTCGCCCGGCCCGGAGGTGTCGCCGGTCGGCCGTGGTTCCCGGAGGTGTCGCCCGGCCCGGAGGTGCCGCCCGGCCCGGAGGTGCCGCCGGTCGGCCGTGGTTCCCGGAGGTGTCGCCCGGCCCGGAGGTGCCGCCGGTCGGCCGTGGATCCCGGAGGTGTCGCCCGGCCCGGAGGTGCCGCCCGACCCGGAGGTGCCGCCCGGCCCGGAGGTGCCGCCCGGCCCGGAGGTGCCGCCAGGCCCGGAGGTACCGTCGGTGCTTATACCTTATTGTCCCGGCATTTCGTTTGTTTCCTTCTTAATTAATGCTAATTATCGTTGTTTGACATTCGCCATACGGCTATCGTGGTAATATTTTATCGTACAATAGGACTTTTCGATCGTTCGCTCTCCGCGACAATGTCTCGATTGAACGCGCCTTTCGGCGCTCGCGCTCGCATACGGCCGTGCGTAGGACCGTGCGTCGCCGACCGCCTGGCCGGCCGGTTGGGTACTATAAGAAATACGTCGCGCTCGGCGCGTCGAACGAGTCGAGCGAGTCCGGACGAGTCGTAAACGTACTTTCTCGAGTCTCTCGCCACTCCGGCGTGTTTCGACCGCTCTCCGTACCGTCGCCGACCGCTTGGCCGGTCGGTTGGGTACTATAAGAGGGTAGGAGAGATTAATATTGTACGTGTCGCGCTCTCGACGTTGACAAACGAAGAATCGCCCGTACGGGTCGAGAACGGATTTTGTCGAGTCGCGACTCTGACACGGAGAGAACATTTATATAAAATGTTTGATTTGGAAACCACGAATATATAAAATAATATACGATCGTCGCAGAACGCGCCGCCGCCAAGTCTTCTCATGCTTGGAGGTTGCGTGTCTTGCGAGAACGTACGTTCGACTCTCGCGTCGTCTCGTATTCCTCTTCGCCGGGGATTACGGTGCGGCTCTTCTCGTTCGTCGCCGAACGCGCGCAAAATTAACGCACACTTATTTATTACGAGCACAGCATTGCCACGAGTCGGTGTCGCAAGACCGAATGGCTCTTATGTGGCGCGCACGCCTTCTAGTGTGTTGGCCGCGCGGTTCCCTCTCGTTTCGTACGCAGCAGCGGAATCGTCGCGCTTACCGAGCATCTACTCCACGGATACGAGTTTGCGGGAAGAGTTGCTTCTTCCCGCTCGCTTTGTACGCCGTAGCGAAATCTTATTGCTGGTCGTGTGCGGTTAAACGCGTACGAACCAGACAGAACAGTCCTCGACGTCTAAGCATCGCCATCGTCGATCTAGCGTCAGGGTGAATCGCGCGGTCTCTCGAGACCGCGCATCATAACATTTGGGAGAATAAGAACACGAGTATTTTGATCTTGTGGATTTTTGAACGTCGAGGAGGAGGAAGAAGAGGAGAGGCGGCGGCGTCGGGGGTTTACTCTCGCCTCCGTCGTTCTCTCGTACGCTTTACATAATAGCGTTAAACACAGCAGAGTGTCGCCGACCGGCTGAGCAAGACCGGCGGCAAATAAAATGGCACATACGAGCGAGTCGCGCGCGCGTCGGTGTTTCGGCATCGAACGCGCGCGCGCGCGAAAAAGAGCTAGCGACGAGTCTTCGGGCTCGCTCGCGAGTTACTCCCTTGCGAGTAACCGAACACGAAGCTCCCTGGTTGATCCTGCCAGTAGTCATATACTTGTCTCAAAGATTATAAATGTAATTTATTTAATTACATTTTTATTTTTTACATAATACATATATACGTTCCAAAAAATATAAGCCATATTATTATATATGTACGTGTGTGTGGGTGTATAACTATCATTTAATACACATTCACGTTAAATCACTTCATTTAATCATATTTAATAACTATATCACTAACATATATAATTAATACTTATAATAAATCATTTTTAAAGTAATTTTTTTTAAATTCTAGTTATCACTTTATCAGAATTATGAAAAAAAATTGATACAATTGTTAGAAAACTTAAATGTGCATAACTTTTTAATATATAGGCATTAATAAAATAAACATAGTGATTGTTAATTTTTTATGCTACAGCTACGCATAAAAGTACTAAAATACTTAGAACTTTAAATTACTGTAGGATTTGATTTTCTATATCCCGGGTGTATAGGATGAAAATAATCGAGGAATATACGTATGAATATAGATATATTTTAGAACAGTAAAACAAGACACGTTATCACCGGTCCGTACAATGTCTCTCCGCTCTCGTCTACGCATACACTCACACTGCCTGTTCCTCTCTTCGCTCGCTCCCCTCCCCGCCTCGCTCGCCATCCATCTATCTCTCTCGTGATCGGTACCTCGCGATCGTCTCGCGCTTAACGCTCCCTAGTTTACGCGCGCAATCCAACAAAAGAAACAAGATGTATATAACCAACTTAACACAATATATATATATAGCTAACTTAATCCTACACTCGGCCATTCGACTGACATCTGACCTCAGATGTCGTTTGTGTGATCTCCGTTGCTTGGTGGATCTTCGCGTGGTTCGGCCCATGGCTTCATATGATCTGCAGCTGTTGAGGTTTTCTTTGGACCTTCTCCTTGGCCTATTTTTTCTACAATGTAGCGATCGTTGCGCAAAGTGCGTTTGACTTGGTAAGGCCCCAAATATTTTGCACAGAGTTTCAAGCCTGGTCCGCCCTGAGTCCTTTGAATAGCTACTAGATCGCCTTCGCCATAAATATTTGGTTTCTTCCGCTTCCGATTATAAGTTTGTTTATTTTCGGCTTGCATCTTCAAAATCGCATCACGTGCTTCTTCTCGTATTTGATCACGTTTTTCTTGAAAGGAATTGACATTTTCCGCTTCCAAAATTTCTTTTATTTGTGGATCTTCCTTCAGCCTCATTCGTGTTCCGAATAGAAGATCGAACGGCGTCTTTCCTGTGCTTCGGCTTGGCATTTGATTTAGATATTGTTGAGCACGTGTAACAAATTTATACCACTGCGTCGAGTGAGGTATAGACAGCTTGGTTAACAATGGAATTAACGTGCGGTTTAGGCGTTCGATTTGTCCATTGCCCCTTGGTACGCCAGTAACGATGGCGATGTGCTCAATACCTTCGTCCTTACAATAAGATTCAAAATCATGGGATGTGAAGGCTGTCCCCTGGTCGGATACTATTCGTCTGGGATTTCCAAAGATGGCGGACTGCTCCATTAGATGATTTAGAACTTCTGTTGTCGTGGTACTCTTCGTTGGGTAGAGCCATACGAACTTTGTAAAAGCGTCTATCACTGCAAGTATGTACTGATATTTCTTCTGCGTGGACGGCATCGGTCCTAGGTGATCTATGTGGTAGGTATCTAGCGGGGCTTCCTTATCAATTTGGTGGAGCCACCCTTCTTGTTTGCCGGTTTTCTTCATAGCCATAATGCACGTAAGGCAGTTCCGAATTACTTTGTCGACCTTTGAATGCATATTCTTCATCCAATAATCAGATTTCAACAGTTGCTCTGTCTTTGCAGTTCCGAAATGACCGCGCTCGTGAACATGACGAATTACAGAGATCTGCATCAACTTGGGTACAACGATGGGAGTATCGTCATCATTCTTTTTGCATAGCAGTCCATTTATCATCACAAATTCGTCTGTTTTCTGTTTTTCCACTTGTTTTCTGATACTTTTCAGTTCTTCATCTTCCAGTTGATTATGACGGAGTCTTGCCAGCATGCTGTCTTCGCATTCTTCTATTATCATTGATGTTGGCAACGGATATCGGCTCAATGCATCTACGTGCCGCATATTTTTTCCAGGGCGATGTATAATTGTATATCTGAAATCTTCAAGGAAAAACGCCCATCTTGCGACTTGCGCACAGATGTCCCTTTTCTTCATCGTCTGTGTGAACGCCTTGCAATCAGTTACAATGGTAAATGAGATTCCGATAAGATATACTCTGAACTTCTTTAATGCTTTAACAACGGCTAATACTTCTAATTTATAACTATCGTACTTTGATTCGGCCGGTGTGGTCCTGCCACTCGCATAATATACCGGGTGGAACATACGATCTTCGCTGTCACGCTGCATTAATATCGCGCCGAAACCAAGAGCAGATGCGTCGGTGTGTAATTCTGTCTCTGCTGTGGGACAATATAAATGTAGGACAGGCCTACTACTCAGAGCTTCTTTCAACTGATCAAACGCGTGCTCCTGTTCTTCTCTGAATTTAAATTCTACCCCGCCTTTCAACAAATCGGTGAGAGGTCGCGCTATATACGAGTATTGCGGTATGTATTTCCGATAGAACCCTGTAAGTCCCAAAAAACTTTGTAAAGAACGCACATTTGTCGGCTTCGGAAAATGTTTTATGGCATTAGTTTTCTCTTCGGCGGGTGAAACTTTACCGTCTTCTATCACGTGCCCTAAATAATTTACTTTCGAATCTAATAATTGACATTTTTTCCAATTTACTGACAATCCGTGCTCGGCCGCCGTCTTTAATACCATCTTAAGCCGCGCTAGTCCACCCCGTACATCAAGCGAAGGCACGATTAAATCGTCCATATAGATTGCAACTATCCCTTCTTTCGTTAAATCACGGAAAACAGCATTCACATATTTTTGAAAATACGCCGGAGACGTACAAAGGCCAAATGGCATTTTTAAAAACTCATAGTGTCCATTAGGGACAACGAATGCGGTGTATTTGCGACTATTTTCCTCGATTGCCACGTGAAAAAAACCGTTTTTTAGATCTAAAGTACTATAAATCTTTGCGCCTTGTAACAAGTCAAGTTGATCCTCAATCAACGGCAAAGGATATCGGTTCTTAACTATTTTTTCATTTAGTTTCCGGTAGTCTACGCAGATTCTTACCCTGCCGTCCTTTTTTCGCACAAGTACGATCGGGCTCGCGTAATCTGAACACGACGGCTGTATAACTTCTTCGTCTAGCCACATACGAATTTGCGAATCTACCTCGGCTTTTTCTGCTGCGGATAATCTGCGCGCGTTTTGTGTAACCGGTATATCGTCTTTTACTACTATCGACATTTTAATGCCTACTTCCCTTTCTTTTTTCGGCTCATAATTTTCCATTAATTGCTCGACTTCTTTTCTAATCCCTTCGTCTTTAATATGTGACAATTCTAATTTATCGTCTTGTACAATATCAATTTTATAAACTTCCGATACTTCCGCGACATCCTCTACGACCTTAGAAACGCTTACTACGCCTTTTTTAATACACACTTCAACAGTATTCAGAAAATCAGATCCTACAAGTATACCGTGTGGCAGTGTTCCGTCACGCACAAGATGTACGGTAATATCGTAAACTTCCGCGTCAATACCGATTTTCAAGTGCATGTCTCCTAACGTTACGATCTCGCCCGAACCTGCCCCGCGGAATCTTATCGTACGGTTACTCAAAGTCGGCGAACCAATTTTTTTATACTGTTCTTCGGAAATTAAACTAATATCACTGCCGGAATCGATTATCGCATTCAGCTTTGTATTATTGATAACAACGTCTTTTCGGCATTTTCCGGAGTTGTACTGTACCACGTTACAACTCTTTTTTTTCTCTACGCTTGCACTTTCCGGACATTTCGACGCTATGTGGCCGTATTTATTGCATGCAAAACATTTCGCGCCTTGTCCTTTCGAGGGACACGCGGCACTCAAATGACTGTTGTCGCCGCAATTATAACAACGCTTCACTTCCCTTTTTTCCACGTTCGCGACCGGTTTCTTTTTGTTATCGTATGCTTTTGACTTCGACTTACCGAACATTTCCACATAAACATCGAATTTGTCCTTTAACTCACGCATGTTTTTTGCACCGTATAAAACAGATTTGCGATATCCCTCGTCGTCGACGCCGTCGATAATATATTGGATGGTCGCTTTTGTTTCGACATCGGCTCGTGCGGCTATTTCCATCATCTTGTAGCAATATTCGTGATAGGATTCATCTGTCCTTTTCTTTCTTCGTTGCAGCTCCTTGTGCACCGCTCGACTGTCTACCTTCAGTGCGAATTCTTGCTTTAAGGCGACCTTCATTGTTTTCCACGTCTTCCCGCAGTCGTCCGTTTTCATAAACAAACGAGCGGATCCTCGTAACAGTCTTTTCGCGTAAATGGTTTTTTGCATTGCATTCCATTCGCACAGCTTAGCCAGATCTTCAAATTCTTTGATCCACGATTTTATATTTTTCCCGTCGTCTCCACTGAAAGTATCAATTGACTCTTCGACGTCTTTAAAAGTAGGTACAAACTTCGTTCGTCCTCGTGCTTCGTCTTCCTCGGCGCCATTATTGTTGTTGCCTCGTTCGTCGTCACTCTCGTCGCTGGATACGTCGTCATTGCTGCTTTCGTCTTGTTGATTTTCCAGGACCAGAGCCGCCTTTAATCGTGTTACCAGATCGATCTTGTTGCCCGCTACCTTGAGCTTGCGTTTTTTAAGCTCTTCTTTTAACTGGACTATCGTCATATTGTCGGTCTGTAGCACGTCGTTTACGTCGTCATTTCGTTCTGCGTCGTTGTTCTCTGCCATGTCTCCTTCAACTTCTTTTGTCTTGATTTCTCGTTCGCCTCGATCCCGGACGAGCCCCCAATTGTAGGATTTGATTTTCTATATCCCGGGTGTATAGGATGAAAATGATCGAGGAATATACGTATGAATATAGATATATTTTAGAACAGTAAAACAAGACACGTTATCACCGGTCCGTACAATGTCTCTCCGCTCTCGTCTACGCATACACTCACACTGCCTGTTCCTCTCTTCGCTCGCTCCCCTCCCCGCCTCGCTCGCCATCCATCTATCTCTCTCGTGATCGGTACCTCGCGATCGTCTCGCGCTTAACGCTCCCTAGTTTACGCGCGCAATCCAACAAAAGAAACAAGATGTATATAACCAACTTAACACAATATATATATATAGCTAACTTAATCCTACATTACTTTAATATTCAACTGTATATATTATTATAACTTTTCTCGTTTTATACTATATTTAAAAAATAATATTTGTTTTGTATATTTTCTCCTTTGGGTTTTATCGGAGCTATCGCCTAGTTCTCTCTTGTAGACTGCGTCGATAGGCAAGGATAGATAGCAGGAACTAGTCTCTTTATTCTAAGTAAGAATACGTAATTTTTATTCTTCGGATCACAAATGTTCTTCTCGGGTTTACCGGACGGCTCGTCGTACCAGACTCGCCTTCCGTGCCGCATCGCTCCTTTTTAAAGACGCGGAAACTCTCTCCTAATTCGGCGCTTCGCCCTTGTGGACGTAATAGCAAACTGTCGATGTACACAATTACAGAGAGCTCTCAGGAGCGTATATCGAAGGCGCGCGGGGATCACGGAAATTTAATTTTTTCCCAAACATACCCCTCGGGTTAAATCGCCAAGGGATTCAAATGACAGTCAGGGGTAAATCCTTACACATTGAACTGCAATCATTGGAGACAACCTGCAGAATTTAGATTACGCTGAACCGTCCGGACTTACCGGCAATTTACAGAGTTTAACAATAGGTCTTACAAAAGTAGAAGACGCGGTCTTGACCTGAGCAACTCGCACCA
>NW_028189253.1:0-15005 GCF_048542155.1 Nylanderia fulva
CAATTTTTATATTTTTTCAAAAATACTGTAAACTCAAGTTTCAAAATTCGGATAATCCTTAAATGGAAAATAATGTTTTTATAGTGTTTGAAAAGCTCTCGAGGGTAAACTACAAGCATATAGTATAATAAAAAATAGGAATAAGAACGTAGATATTTGAGAATCGCCGGGACGGGAGAGGTTTTTTACCTTTTTTAAAAAATAGGAAGTTTTATTAAAAAATTTAAAGAATTTTATGTGTTTTTGATAGTGCTATTCAAGGTCTATTAATATTATTATGTTATTTTTCTTTGAAACCCTACAAACTTTTGTAGAAAACATTTTTTTCTAAAATGCATTGTTTACGAAATATTCCACCTATACGTTTAAATTAACACTCTGAAATATGTATATAATATATATAGTAAGTATACAAACTACAATATCAAGTATATATAATTTTAAATATTATATATGATATAAAAAAATTTTATATAAGAGAAATTATATTATATTATATTTTAAATTAATTTTTACAGATAATGATAAAAATTCGTAAAGAAGAGAATCGTTGGATGCACCTATACTCGCACATCCTCGTACTATTGTTTGAACACAAATGCTACATCGTTTTAGGTGGCTTAGGTGGTTTGGGTCTAGAATTAATTGATTGGTTAATTCAACATGGTTGCCAAGAAATTAGTACTGACTTCGCAAACTGGGATAAAAAATGGTTATCAGCGATCAAGAGTAACGTTGTGGCAATCTTGCGGTTTGTAAAATACAAATCATTAAGCAATGATTCTTCGAAAAACAAAGATTGTACATCTATTAAAATTTGCTGAAGAACAAGGTCCTGTAGATGCTATATTTAATCTCGCAGTTGTTTTAAAAAGATAGTTTTTATACATCAAATGCCTCAAACATTCGAAGATTCTTTCGTGTCAAAGGCATGGACAACAAAAAAAAGGATGAAATTATCAAGAAAAATTTGCCCTCAACTTTCGACATTTGTCGTTTTCTCTCTGTTTATGTGGAAGAGGTTAATGCAGGCCAATCAAAATACGGGAAAGGCTAATTCCGTAATGGAAAGGATTTGTGAAAGAAGAATGAAAGAAGGTTTACTAGGGGTTTGGCTATTCAATGGGCGCTATTGGTATGTTGGGCTTGTCGCAGATTTGCAAAAAGATGACAAGGAAACTTGTTATTGGGGGGGGACATTGCAACAAGAAAAAATCCTCTGCTTAAATACATTAGAAGTATTCTTGCTACAAGATCGGCCAATCGTAAGTAGCATGATTGTTGCAGAGAAAAAGAAAGATTCTGACCGAGCAACAAACCCACTTGAGAGCGGTTCCCAAAAAAATAATGGGTGAGTAACAACCCAATTATATATTTGTGCTAAATAAATGATTTGTTGCAGCAGGCCCATACTAGATTACTGGTCGAAGACATCGACTGCTTAAATCTTTAAGTTTGTCTTAGACGGTCAATATTATTGAACAATAATATTGTCCCATAATCAATGTAAAAGGCTTCCGGATGGATGCCGCGTGATTGAAAGCGTAATGCCGACGTTTTGCAAACGTTGCAGTTTGCTATTCAGGATTGAGATCTCCGATACTGAGCCCTTCTTGAGTTGTGATCCTTATATGTGGAGGTTTTTCATTATCATAACGGAAAAGTATTCAGTTGTGACGCCCCTTAATGGTGTGAGTGTATATAAGGCCAGTGGGGCTATCTTCATCTACGGAATACTTTATCTACGGAATACTCCCACAATATATATAAGGACCACAACCCAAGAAGACTCATTTATCGGAGCTCTCAGCCGGGACATGCAAACTGCAACTTTTGCAAAACGTTACGCTGTTCAATCACGCGGCATCCATGCAAAGCCTTTGCATTGATGATTTCAATGGCCGCGAAAGTCTCAAAACTAGAATTGTCCCATAATATTAAAAGCGGACTCTCAATATTATTACACAATAATATTATACACTAATATTAATGACATCAGGTCTAAACAATGCATTAGCAGCGATATTGCGCAATAATACCTGCAGACCATACAATATTTTCAGATTGCACAATATATTTCAACAAACTTTTGATTGATACAATACTATATTGCGCAAACTTGAAAGTTAATAATCTACAATGATCAATAATATTGTGCAATAATATCGTCTAGGACCACTTTAGAAAAACGTAAATTCGCCAAGATAAGAAGGAATAAAAATATGGTCCAACTAGTCTTTGAACTAAGGACTCTTATATGATAACAATAAAGAAATGATTCGTTATAATTAAAAAATTTATAAAAAAACGTCATACATAAAGTAAAATTTTTTTTTAACAATGTTATTAAGGATACATTGAAATAATTGAATTGCATTGAAGATAACATGAAATAACTTTAATACTTATATATTTTTTTAATAGTTTTTTTGTTGTTTCAAGATTAAGTGTATAAGGTCCGGTTAAACTCATATCTTAATTCTTTATATTTAATTCTTTCTCTCTTTTAAAATTTAATTTCTAAAATAGGATTGAAAGATCTAAACAAAAATGCGCTAAAAAATATCGCTGGCTGAACTAGGAATGGATTCAATGATGGCAGTGGAAATTCAACAGATGTTGCAGAGGGAATTCGATATTTTATTGACCAGTACAAGATATTCGAAATCTCAATCTTGCTAAACTTGGAAAACTGACAAATACAGTCGAGCGAGAAAAGACATACAATGTGCACTGAAGCCGATACTAATAATTTGAGTTTAAAAGCAGTGACGCGAAACTTAATGATTCAGATTTAAGTTCAGATATTTATGTAGAACTCACTACAAAAAAAGAAATTCTTGAAAGTGAAATATTTCTTATACCAGGAATCGATGGCACTGCAAGCGTATATAAACGTATAGAATCGAAAATTAAATTTCCAACGATATGCTTGCAACACACTGTACTTAATATGCCAGGTGTTACTCATTCATAATGGAATCAGCTGCATATCTTCTGCCTGTACGAAATTATTAGATAATCTATTTTAAATATTCATTTAAATTGCTGTGTGTATTTAAATAATAAATAATATTTGATTATAATTATACACACGCGCGCTCACGCACGCTTGTCCCTTTTTGCATATTATTTCATATATGTATATGTTATTTTTAGCATGTACTGAGAAAAAATGAAAAATCAAAAAGAATTTCTAATTGTTGGTTATTCATTTGGATCTTTAATTGCCATCGACATTAGCAAGATTATTAGAAGCGAGGAATTTTTCTGGACGTTTAATACTTATAGATGGAGCTCCTAATCTAATGAGAATTTTGATTGAAAAATTTTTTAATAATAGTTCGCAACAAGAACTACAAATGACGTTTTACGTCGCGTGTTAAAATTATACATTGAATCTTCCAATGAATGGTTAGTCAAATATCAAAAATATATTATTTACTGCACTTTTTACTGCAAAAATAATTTACGTAATTGTGTTTCATACAGATAACATGAGAAAAGAACATGTAAATTAACTTATTAGAATATGCTAGTTAAAATATACTCGTTACAATGATAAAATAGATAATATTGTTTTATTTATGTAATCTCACAGATTACAGAAGTTTTGAAGTATAACGTTTCGTTGAAATAAGCACAATTTATATAATAATAGAGTATGTATTATATATATATATATATATATATATATATATATATACATATATATGTATATATAACTAGCTTTTTAGACCGCGTTTTGCGCGGTCCTCAAAGCCTTTTAAAACCTGGTTTAACACAGAAAATTAGTTGTTCTGTCTATATAATCGCAAACTACTTCCACATTTGTAGACCAGTTTCACGAAATTTATACAAAAATATTGTAAATTTTTAATATATATATATATATATATATATACAGGACGTTCTATTTTAAAGTTTACAATGTTATATCTCGCAAACCAATGATTTTACTGAAAAATGTTTTAAACAAAAATATATGGCATCAACCGGGACGTGGCAAAGATTTGAACTTGGATAGTCGTTTGAAAGTCATATGAAGATCACTTTCAATTTTTTAAGTGAAACTTACTACTTTTCGTTGCAATCTTGTAGCTTATCTCGAGAGCTTACCAAAAAAACACCATAATGAAGTTTTTTCTCTTAAGTTACTATTTTGAGTTTGAACGTTAACAATCTTTTGATCTTAAAACGTAAAATCTTGTAAAATATTTAGTTTTCGATAATCTTATCTTATTATTTTTTACATTTTTATAGAATAATGAGACCAATCAATTGGTGTAAAAAAAACAGATAATTGTTTTAAAAAAGCATTGTAATTGTAACATGTAGTTTTGTACTTTTTCTTAAAAGCAACTATGTATTTTTTACACCAATTGATTGATCTTATTATTCCGTGCATAAAAGTATTAGGGTAAGATTGCTGAAAAGTGATTTGGAGAGCTCTCGAAATAAACTGGTATAAAAATGCGATGAAAAGGCAGGTTTGTTTAAGAAATTAAATGTGACCTTCGTGAATCTTCAAATAATTATCCAAGGTCTACTCTTTGCAACTGTCTTACGTTAAAGCCATATAACTTTTGTTGAAATATTTCTCAATAAAATTATTAGTTTGCGATTATAACACTGTAAACTTAAAATAGGACATTCTGTATACTAATATACATATAAATTGAATATAATAAGGATTATAACTGTTTTAAAATAATAAATTCTTGTTAAATTTCTAAAAAAAAAAAAAATTGTAAGGTAGTAGATATTAAACTGACTACACGGCTGTCTATTAGATTTGTTAAACTATATTTATTGACGTTTCGACCATACGGGCTGTGGTCCTTTTCAAAATTACAATAGAAGCATTCTAGAAATTAATGTACTGCAATCAGAATCAACATTTAAATTGAAAGGGAAATGTAACAAAAGGCTTACTAGTTTTCTGCTATCGTTATTGACATTTAAAAGTACAAATTTCTCAAAAGAAAAAATTTTTTAAAAATAAAAACAAAATTTTTTGTAACGCGGGGGGGATAAGGGACAAGTCACCATTATGAAAAAGGGAAAAATACGTGCTCGTGACTGAATTTTTGAGTGACACTCGACTATAAAATCTGAAAAAAAACCCGATAAAAAAGATCTCAAAAATTACGACTTATTAAAATCTTGGCAAAAGAACAATTTAATTTGACGAACTACTCTTAATTTTTTAAAATGCACAAGGGGAACACTCCGAAGCATATGGATTGCCAAAGATTCCAAAAAGGGGGAACCCCCTTAAAATTATCTCTCTTCTTTGGGAGTCCAACGTAATGATGGCAAATTATTTACACCTATCTTACAAATTAAATTTAAAAAAACCCTCGTCGTTCATCAAAGATAGTTGGGAGTTCGTAAAAATCAAAAAATAAAAAAACCATAGATCAACCGATAAAATGGGTCGTTGGATGTCTCTTCACTCTACACAATTTCCGGGAACTAGTCATAAAAGGTATAGAAAGAATGGAATGAGTTCGGGACATACAATTTTTAGTTTTCAACGTTGGGGCATGGATTGATGCAAATATTGTGTTCAATAGTTTCATGTTTAATGGGAAGCTTATGAAAAATTTACGGGATCCAGGGGGTCCCTCTCTCCCCCATACTCCAAAATCGTGATGGAGGATCTTGAAACAGATTTTTTGCCTTGTTTGGTTTCGAAAACACTTGTTTCTATAATATGAGATGACTTCATGATCCTTCCCTAACGATAAACTGTTAGAGGTAGCGGGGGTTTTTAATAGCTATCACCCAAGACTAATTTTTACTTATAGATTGAAACAATAATTCCTCAGCTTTTTGAATACAAAGTCCACAGGGATGATAATAACTCTAACAACTGGGACGAAAACCCAAAATTTTAGGAAGATACATAATTTTTTCTTAATCTCCGACGAAATATAAAAATTTAACACCCTTACCATTTTTACCATGAAAAATTTATCAAAAACGTTTTATGACCTAATTTAAAAATTTAAAGAATATTTTGAAAAAATTCTTCCCGGGGAAAAACTCATTATAAATATGTCAATGAAAACCCCCAAGCTGTCACAAACCCTTTAAACAATGAGGAAAAAAAATTATAAATGTAGATTCGACGGGGTTTTTGAGGGAAAAATTTCATCGTCATTCCATATTTTAATGGTTCACTAATGACATATATAGATTTCTAACAAAAAAACCCAACGATTTTTTTCCCTCCCCAAAAAAATGAACGTTTAAAAAAATCGGGGGAAAATAATTTAGATATTAATAAACAAACCGGGGGTAGCTATTTAAATTTAAATTTTAACAATTGTGATTCAAATTTTGTAGGGAACAAAAAAACATCTTTGTACTAGGGTTAAGAAACCCCACGTAAAATTTTAAAAATAATTATTTTTAATCATTTTTTTATTTCAATAAAAATTCTTAAATTTTTCTACAAAATAATTTTTTGCTCATTTGTACGTGTTCTTTAAAAATTAATTCTTATTAAACAAATTATTCGTTTAATTATTAAAAAATTTTTTAAGAAATAAATAAAAATTAAATAATGAATTTTAACAAAAAGAAAAATTTATAAAAAATTATAATTTTAACAAAAATAAAAAGGGTTTCGATGTTTTTTTTCTATTTTATTACCCTTACCTAAAACGGCTTTTTTTATAACATCTAAAAAGGCAAATAAAAAAATATAGGATCAAAGGTCTGAATGCTTATTTGG
This sequence comes from Nylanderia fulva, assembly GCF_048542155.1. NCBI lineage: Eukaryota > Metazoa > Arthropoda > Insecta > Hymenoptera > Formicidae > Nylanderia > Nylanderia fulva. Next base: position 6,746 of record NW_028189253.1, read on the forward strand.
GTATAAGAGCATCCCCCGGAAAGTGAAAACCGGGTTCATTCCCCCCTTCAGCACTTTTCGGACCTTATTTTTCGCGCCTTTTCTCCATATGTATTGCGAATTAATTTTATATATGGAAATTTAGTGATCTCAAACAAAGAGATCGTTCCGAATATTAAATTTTTTTCGTGTTTTGGTTCGTTGGCCGATTTAAAAAAAAATCATATTTATTTTTTAAATATTGAAGCCAAAAAAAAATTTTTTTCAAATATGATAAAATTATCTTTTTAATCTCTATTAAAATATATATTTTAAAAAAAATTTTTTTGAATCATTTTTTTATACAATAAAAATTTTTAAAATTTTAATAAAAAATATTAAATTTCTCAATTAATACATTTATATAATTAAAAAAATTAAATTCTCCCCTGTTATATCAATTTAAAATTAAAATTATGTAACGTATAAATATAAAAAAACCATGTCACACAAAAACACAGAAAAAATATTAAGCTAATTGTTCTTAATATATTCTAAAATACAGGGTGATTCCTAACGGTTGCCACTTTTTTTGGGACTTTCTGCCATTTTAATAGAAAGTTTTTACTGAAATTTAAATCTGTTTTACGCAAGCTATAAACTAAAATAAAAATAAAAATAATTTTTATAAATAAATTTTTTTATTTAAAAATTTTTTAAATGGAACCATCATATTTTTTCCAAATTGATTCCTCATAATTTCTCCAAAAAAATTATAAGGGGTAGGGGGTTTAAAATAAATAGTTTACGAGATATTTTATTTTAATCTTATAAAGGTGATTCTCGTAAAAATTTTGCCACGATTTTTAGAGCACTTACAATAATCTGATAAAAAATGTCATTAATCAGAAAATAAATTTTGTAACCGTCTTTAAAATTTTTAATAATAATTTAATGATTGCATACAATGTTACTTTATGTTACATTTTAAATTTTAAAAATTTAACAATGTGATATATTCATTTCTGCAGCGACTGCTCGAGAAAAAAATATGGGATTAACTTCAAAATTCGCCAGAACTAACAAGTCGTTGTTATCATTAGTAACTGGCCTAGTAGATTGACACGTTTTCCAGATGGAAACGTGCCATGTAAACGTAAAGAACACTCAGTTTTATAAAAAACTTTTTGCAGAAGGATGAACTTTATCCAGATATCATTCTCTGTACAAAGCCACTGCATTGCGTGCATTTCTTCTACACTCGCCAAATACTATAACATATCACTTTTTCCGTATTACAATAGTGATTCATTATATCAGGTTTTAGACACACTAAATTGATACTAGATAAACTGATACTAAAAATTTCTTGATCAAATTAATAGCTAAGCTACATGGTAACATAAGGACAAAGTCGAGTCTGTTTACTATTTATGTTTTTTAAAGAACTTCCTTGATAGCAAAAGAATTACGCTGTAGAAAGCTTTAAAATTGTTAATTTTGAATTAAATTAACTAAAGTAACTTGTATGCAATAATTAAATTATTGTTAAATTTGTTGACGGTTATAAATTGATAAATTTCTGATTAATGACATTTTTTATGAGATTATTGTAAATTCCCTAAAAATCTGGCGATCGTTACGAGGACTACCTTTATAACATTAAAATATAAAATATATCCCTAAACTATTCACTTTTTGACCATCCATCCTTATAATTTTTTATGCAAATATTGTGAGGAATCAATTTGTGTAAAAAATATGATGGTTCATTTAAAAAAAATTTAACGTGACATTAATTTGTTTATAAAAAAAAATTTTTTTTAATTTTTCTTATTGCATGTTATAGCTTGCGTAAAGCAGATTAAGTTTCACTGTATGAATTTTTTTTAAATGGGCGGAAATGTCTCAAAAATCGTGGGCGACCGTTACGTGAATCAAACCCCGTATAATATATTACAAAATTCTAAAGAAGGTCTTTATTTTTTAGTAAAAGAATATAACACAATTGGATTAGAAGAAAAATCTTCATAGAAAAAATAATTGAAAATTCAATATAGAATTTGAAAAATAGCACCAGTCCTAGGTTTTTAAAATTTTAAAGACATGTTTTTATATCGTAGGAAGAAAAAATAATTGCATATTTTCTTCATCAATGTTTGCATATTTATTTTGTTTCTTCTATAATTAGAATATAAAATTAATATTATAGATATAAAATTAATTTTACATACTTTCATCATTCTTTTTATAATTGTTACACATAATCATTTGTAGTTTATATATAATTTATATAAAATACTTAGATATAATTCTTCGTTTTCATAAATATTTAGTAATATATAATAATTTAAAAACTATTAAAATAGAATGTACAATAATCACAAAGTAATTATTTTAATATTACAATACATAATATTATATTATTTTACATTACATATTATTATATTACTATTTTAATGTGTTATTCGGAGTTTGGTTTTTGCATATTCAAGGAACTATTAATAAAGTTCTTATAAAATATTAATTATAAAATCCTTAATTACCCGCAATTTTTAAAAATATTTTTTATTTTTTTTATTAATTTAAAATTTTTTTTTAATAATTCCTTTCGCTACTAGATTCCTTTGACATTGTGTATAATTGTTAGTTACGATATATACATTAATTAAAGATATGTATATTAACTTAAAAATGTAATAGGATGTAATGAAAGATACAATCAAAGACAAAAGTACCAGCGCTGTTTATTTTATTGAAAATCGCTATAGTTTTAAAATTTTCTAACCTTCAGATGTTTCCAACGTTGACACAATCCAATGTTTAATAATCGGGAAAATGCTAGAATTTCAACAAATTATTATCATTTTTTTCTAAATGGTTTAATAAATGTTAATATAATTTTGCAACATTTTTTTTTTAAGTTTTAATACACATGAAAAATTTGAAATAATATTTTTTCATATAATTTGTAAAAGCTTTTTAATAAATGAATCAAACAATTAAAAGGCAATAAGAGCTAATTAAATCAATCAGTAATTTATTAGTGAAAAATGTATAACATATTAAATAACAGACAAGAATATATAATTCGAAACGTTTCGATCAATTTATGACCTTCTTCAGCGACAGCAAAATAATCTTAAATTAATAACTAATATCTTATGTTATATTAATAAGTACAAATTCATCGTTATGATCATCGCTCATCAACAAATATAAATTCATCGCTTGATATTATTTGGTAAAAACAAAGGAATCTGAACGTCAAAACGTATAAATTTATAAATAATATCTATCCTTACAAAAATGTCAATTCAGTTCTTTAGCGTGTATAATTAAAAATAGAGGTTATTAAAATTTAACATAAATTAATTATAAAAGTCATTATACTAAAAAAATACAGAGTCAAGATATTTAATTTAAAGCGAAAGCAACGCATTTGTGAAGCATGAGCATTATTTGTATATAATCTATTCCTCAAACCGTCATTATCAAGAGACACGGTAGTGTCTCGCGACCAGTTAAGGGCGTAGCGGAGACACCGTGTATCTTAACGCGAGTCGGACATTTGAGTCTTTATAATATTTCGAATCCTCAATAATGGCTGAAGCAATCGAGTTTATACTAGACTTAATCGATAGATTGAGTTCGAATTATATAATAAAAGTGTCTTTATTTCTGCTCTACGTGATTTGTAAGCAGAGATATATAAATGCAAAGTCGAAATATGAAAATTTCTATAAGAAACGTCCCCGTCATCATTATCATCATTATCATCATTATCATCATCATTATCATCATCGACCACGCATACATAGTAGTATCGTGCTACACGTATTCACACGTATACAACACATGCGCACACATATATCACACGTACACAACACATGCAAGATGCATTGTAGTGGTAATTTTGTCCATCTCGCACGTTTTACAACAGATGGCGATAGTGGCGCTCCGCCATATCGGCAGCGTGCGGGGTTATGTTGGCTAACTCTCTCTCTCTATCTCTCTCTCTCTCTCTCTCTCTCTCTCTCTCTCTCTCTCTCTCTCTCACACACACACGCACACACACACACACTCTCTCATTCTCACTCACTCACTCACTGTTAGTTCTTGTGTACTTATTTAGTACATTCATGATCGGCAGCGTGCGGGGTTATGGGTTGGCTTCAATTCTCTATCTCTCTCTCTCTCTCTCTCTCTCTCTCTCTCTCTCTCTCTCTCTTCTCTTCTCTCACACACACAAGCACACACACACACACTCTCTCATTCTCACTCACTCACTCACTGTTCGTCTTGTGTACTTATTTAGTACATTCATGATTAAACATCTATATGCATTAATGTGAAATTTACTTACAATTAGTTTACTTGAAATATTCAATCTCTAAAGTGTTTATCTTATAAGATAGACAAAAAAATCTGAGTAAATAATAAGAAAAAACAACAAGGATTATTATTGTCATAATTTTTTATCAATTAAGTACTCTCAACTATCCAATAATTAAATAAATACGTACAAATGTGCGCGCGTGTACACACATACACATATTGATATTAAAGAGATTGAAGGAGAGGAAGGAGAAGATAAAAATTTAAATATTCACATATATTTTCAAATATTATATATGAATTTATAGTTTACATATCTAATTAATAATGAATTTCTAATTATATTAAACATATCAAAATAAAGACATACATGTATTTATCAAATGGATAAAATTATTGAATACAGACTTAAAAAATTTATTAAACATAGACTTAAAAATTAATTAATTAAACATATTCCAAATTTAGAAAAAATAAACTTTATTTATATATGCAACAGCTTTTTAAACTAAATTTTTAAATTCTATTTTATATTAGACAATTATCTCAATCAACATCTACGTCCACATTAGCTGCACTGCAGACTACCTCTACAGCCACATTATCTGCTCCGCGGATATAGCGTTATGCCAATACGATACATTACATGTACTTACTTACTTGCCTTTACTGTACCAACTCTTGTTCTTTCCACGTAATCATGTTTTTACAGTTATCGTTTGCTGTATATCTTCCAGCAAACTTTATTTCGTGTGAAGTGTATTTAATTAATTAAATCTCTGCGAAAGATTGAGAAGATGAAGGGATAATTCAAACTATGAAGACATGGTTACATGGAAAGACAAGAGTTGATACAATAATAAAGACATACATGTATTTGTATCCTGCTGGCATAAGGTTATAGAAGTTGATTGAGATTGAAAAATAATAATGAAAATAATAAAAAAAATAAAGACACATGTATTTGTATCGTGCTGGCATAAAGTTATAAAGTTGATTGAGATTGAAAAATAATAATAAAAATAATTAAAAAAGGAAATATTCAATCATCATTTAAAAGCATATTTGAAATCTGTAGAATAAACAGTTTTTGCAAAAAATGTGGAGCATTTGAGCTCTAGTAAGTCTAAAAATAAATGTAACATCAATTAATAATAACTGATGTTATATATATATTATATATATAAACCAATTTGTTGCAATATTCACTATAAAAGGTTGTAAGGGTAAGATGGCTAAAAGTGAATAATTTAAAAGTAGTTAACATAATTTTACATAACCTGAAATATTTCATAAATAAAATATTTGTAATATTTCGAAGTTTATGTAAGATTATGTAAAATTATACCTTTACAACTTTTTATAGTAAATATTGCGAGGAATCGATTATATGAGAAAAATTAAGGTAATTCTATTTTGAAAATATAAGTGACCTTTAAATACCCTTGAAAATCGCCGTTTAGGAAAAAGTCTGTGTCAACTTTTTCTTTTTCGAAATCCTGCAACTTTTATCTAAATTTAATAGAAAATGTATAAAAAATGCTCGACATTAGTACACACACACACACACACACACACACACACAACACATATGGGTAAATTTATATAAATAGGGTGCTTTAGGAGGAATGATCAGGATTCTAGGATATGATTGTACACATCATTTTAAGCAAAGAAGTTTAGATAAACATGTTTAATAATTGTTCTATTCCGGTCATAAAAATATACAAAAATGAATGATATAATCTCTAAAACTCACCTTTAAAAAAAGGTAAAAAAAGGCGACCAGTTAAGGGCACGCCATTAACAAAAATTATCCATTGCAAACCCATGTAGAATCCTATCCTATTGCAAACCCATGTAGAATCCTATGAAAAATTAATCATTGCAAACCCATGTAGAATCCTAGGCAAAATTAACCATTGCAAACCCATGTAGAATCGTACCCATTGCAAACCTATGTAGAATCCTATGAAAAATTAACCATTGCAAACTCATGTAGAATCCTATGAAAAATTAACCATTGCAAACCCATGTAGAATTGTATTAAAAATTATCCATTGCAAACTTATGTAGAATCCTACATTGCAAACCCATGTACAATAGAATTGTATGAAAAATTATCGATTATAAACCCATGTACAATCGTAACAAAAGTAATGAAATAAAAAAAAATTGCGCCAAGTGAAAGTAGAACTTGTACCAGTGGAAAATTAAAGTTGCAGACATATATAGAGTCGTATAATGAATCAGTAAAAATTTAAATTTGCAAATGTAGAATCGTACCATAAAAAACTTATCTTTAAAAAAAAAGATAAACAAGATGCCAAGTCCATGCGCCATGTGAAAAAGAAATAAAAAAATTTTAGTTAAAAAAAATGGGCGCGCTGCTAAGTTTCAAAATTACAATGCACCTTAAAGTAACATTAATTAACTTTAAACACAAAACATATTTTAACTGTAATGAGTTTAAAAGTAACAATTTAATTTTAATATTGTTAGAATATTATTTAGCAGCGCGCCCAGTTTTTTTAACTAAAATTTTTTTATTTCTTTTTCACATGGCGCATGGACTTGGCATCTTGTTTATCTTTTTTTTAAAAGATAAGTTTTTTTATGGTACGATTCTACATTTGCAAATTTAAATTTTTACTGATTCATTATACGACTCTATATATGTCTGCAACTTTAATTTTCCACTGGTACAAGTTTCTACTTTCACTTGGCGCAATTTTTTTTTATTTTAATTACTTTTGTTACGATTGTACATGGGTTTATAATCGATAATTTTTCATACAATTCTATTGTACATGGGTTTGCAATGTAGGATTCTACATAAGTTTGCAATGGATAATTTTAATACAATTCTACATGGGTTTGCAATGGTTTAATTTTTCATAGGATTCTACATGAGTATTGCAATGGTTAATTTTTCATAGATTCTACATAGGTTGCAATGGGTACGATTCTACATGGGTTTTGGCAAATGGTATAATTTTGCCTAGGATTCTACATGGGTTTGCAATAGGATAGGATTCTACATGGGTTTGCAATGGATATTTTTGTTAATGGCGTGCCCTTAACTGGTCGCCTTTTTTTACCTTTTTTTAAAGGTGAGTTTTAGAGATTATATGTGATTGTCGCGAAACGGATCTCTCCCTAATTGTTCTGTTAGGAAGTCGGTTGCGAATCTCGATAACTGCCATGTTAAATGTCTATAAATCAAAACGAAAATTTAAAAATGCGTAAATAAAAAAAAAAAAAAGACTTACAGTTAAATCAAATGGAGAAGAAATCTTTGACGTAAAGGTTTTTTTATTCTTACCGACGCTTAGTGAACCAATACAGAAACATCAAAAAGAAATGAAAAGTTGAACTCTCTTTTTACAGTCTTAACACATTGAATAAATAATAAAAGTACACAAGATTCTATTCCAAAAATGTTCAAATACCATGTGAATTATAAATAGATTGTAAAGAGTGTATGCGTCCGTATGTTGGTCAGACTAGCAGAAATTATCTATTAGAATATCTGACCACATCAATCTAACATCACACAGGAATGTAAAACATCTGTAACACTGGCCACTAGATTCAAATATAATTAGAATTTGTTTGGGACGATGTAAAAATACTTGATAAGAATCACTTTATAAACAAAGAATTGATTTTCAATTATATTGATAAACAGACAAAATAACAGTCTCAATTTAAAACAGACATCGAAGGTTTGCCATAATTTAATGACAATATTATACTGGACGACCTAAGATATGAAAGTTAAATAACATCAACAGCGAACTATTTTCCCTCGCTTTGCGGGTCGTCTTTCAAGAGTTTAAGAACCATTCGTTATAGCAAGCATGAGCAATCACATCCCCCCCCCCCCACCCCACCCCCCCCCCCCCCCACCACCCCACCCCCCCCACCCCACACCCCCCACCCCCCACCCACCCCCCCGCCC
>NW_028189253.1:17843-30836 GCF_048542155.1 Nylanderia fulva
CACACACACACCACACACAACACTCCCCCCCCCCCCCCCCCCCCCCCCCCCCCCCCCCCCCCCCCCCCCCCCCCCCCCCCTTTTTTTTTTTTTTTTTTTTTTTTTTTTTTTTTTTTTTTTTTTTTTTTTTTTTTTTTTTTTTTTTTTAATGTGAAATTTACTTACAATTAGTTTACTTGAATATTCAATCTCTAAAGTGTTTATCTTATAAGATAGACAAAAAAATCTGAGTAAATAATAAGAAAAAAAAAAAAAAAGGTTATTATTGTCATAATTTTTATCAATTAAGTACTCTCAACTATCCAATAATTAAATAAATACGTACAAATGTGCGCGCGTGTACACACATACACATATTGATATAAAGAGATTGAAGGAGAGGAAGGAGAAGATAAAATTAAATTTCACATATATTTTCAAATATTATATATGAATTATAGTTACATATCTAATAATTTTTTTTTTTTTTTTTTTTTTTTTTTTTTTTTTTTTTTTTTTTTTTTTTTTTTTTTTTTTTTTTTTTTTTTTTTTTTTTTTTTTTTTTTTTTTTTTTTTTTTTTTTTTTTTTTTTTTTTTTTTTTTTTTTTTTTTTTTTTTTTTTTTTTTTTTTTTTTTTTTTTTTTTTTTTTTTTTGGGGGGGGGGGGGGGGGGGGGGGGGGGGGGGGGGGGGGGGGGGGGGGGGGGGGGGGGGAAAAGACAAGAGTTGATCAATAATAAAGACATCATGTATTTGTATCCTGCTGGCATAAGGTTATAGAAGTTGATTGAGATTAAAAAAAAGGAAAATTAATATCATTTAAAACATATTTAAACTGTAAAAAAACATTTTTTTTGAAAAAATGTGGAGCTTTTTGAGCTCTAAAAGTTAAAAAAAAAATGTAAACATCAATAATAAAAAATGATTATTTTAATATTAAAATTAAAAACCCAAATTGTTGAAATTTTTCACTATAAAAGGTTGTAAGGGTAAGAGGCTAAAAGGAAAAATTTTAAAAGATAGTTAACATATTTTACAAAAACTAAAATTTTCAAAAAAAAAATTTTGAAAATTTTTCAATTATGTAAGTTTGTAAAAAATTATCCCTTTTACAACTTTTTATGTAAATATTGCGAGGAAAATCGATTTATATGAAAAAAATTGGTAATTCATTTAAAATTTAAATGACCTTTAAAAAACCCCTTGAAAATCGCCGTTTAGGAAAAAGTCTGTGTCAACTTTTTTTTTTTTCGAATCCTGAAATTTTTTATAAAAATTTTAATAGAAAATGTATAAAAATGCTCGAATTAGTAACACCCCAAAAAAACCCCCACACCCCCCCCCTGGGGAAATTTAATAAATGGGTGCTTTAGGGGAAATGATCGGGATTCTAGGAATATTTCCCAAAATCATTTTAAAAAGAAGTTTAATAAACTTTTTTAATAATTGTTCTTTTCCCGGTCATAAAAAAAAAAATAAATTTTCTCTAAAAACTCACCTTTAAAAAAAGGTAAAAAAAGGCGACCAGTTAAGGGCACGCCATTAACAAAAATTATCCATTGCAAACCCATGTAGAATCCTATCCTATTGCAAACCCATGTAGAATCCTATGAAAAATTAATCATTGCAAACCCATGTAGAATCCTAGGCAAAATTAACCATTGCAAACCCATGTAGAATCGTACCCATTGCAAACCTATGTAGAATCCTATGAAAAATTAACCATTGCAAACTCATGTAGAATCCTATGAAAAATTAACCATTGCAAACCCATGTAGAATTGTATTAAAAATTATCCATTGCAAACCCATGTACTTATGTAGAATCCTACATTGCAAACCCATGTACAATAGAATTGTATGAAAAATTATCGATTATAAACCCATGCATGTACAATCGTAACAAAAGTAATGAAATAAAAAAAAATTGCGCCAAGTGAAAGTAGAAACTTGTACCAGTGGAAAATTAAAGTTGCAGACATATATAGAGTCGTATAATGAATCAGTAAAAATTTAAATTTGCAAATGTAGAATCGTACCATAAAAAAACTTATCTTTTAAAAAAAAAGATAAACAAGATGCCAAGTCCATGCGCCATGTGAAAAAGAAATAAAAAAATTTTAGTTAAAAAAACTGGGAGCGCTGCTAAATAATATTCTAACAATATTAAAATTAAATTGTTACTTTTAAACTCATTACAGTTAAAATATGTTTTGTGTTTAAATTAATTAATGTTACTTTAAGGTGCATTGTAATTTTGAAACTTAGCAGCGCGCCCAGTTTTTTTAACTAAAATTTTTTTATTTCTTTTTCACATGGCGCATGGACTTGGCATCTTGTTTATCTTTTTTTTTAAAAGATAAGTTTTTTTATGGTACGATTCTACATTTGCAAATTTAAATTTTTACTGATTCATTATACGACTCTATATATGTCTGCAACTTTAATTTTCCACTGGTACAAGTTTCTACTTTCACTTGGCGCAATTTTTTTTTTATTTCATTACTTTTGTTACGATTGTACATGGGTTTATAATCGATAATTTTTCATACAATTCTATTGTACATGGGTTTGCAATGTAGGATTCTACATAAGTTTGCAATGGATAATTTTTAATACAATTCTACATGGGTTTGCAATGGTTAATTTTTCATAGGATTCTACATGAGTTTGCAATGGTTAATTTTTCATAGGATTCTACATAGGTTTGCAATGGGTACGATTCTACATGGGTTTGCAATGGTTAATTTTGCCTAGGATTCTACATGGGTTTGCAATGATTAATTTTTCATAGGATTCTACATGGGTTTGCAATAGGATAGGATTCTACATGGGTTTGCAATGGATAATTTTTGTTAATGGCGTGCCCTTAACTGGTCGCCTTTTTTTACCTTTTTTTAAAGGTGAGTTTTTAGAGATTATGAACCATCTTAGCTAATGGACCACCCTTCGCCCCCTTTTCGATGACGCAAACCGAATTCCTACGGAACCATAAACATGTCAAAATCTAAGCACGCCTGGTCCTCCAAAGGGTATATAAACCGCGGATTTGGCGTCCTGCGAGCACTTCTTGTCAACTTCTAGAATAGAGCATTTCGTATTACTATTTTCTAAATTCTAAATTCTACACTTAGCCGATTACGGTTAATCTAGTTTTTGTGTCAATTAATACTTAGATTTTTCTGCGAATTCTTATGTTAGTTATTATTCTAGTTAACTCATCTGATAGTTTAAATTCGTAAACTCCAAATTGTACGATTATAAGCCACAGACTTAGAAATTGTTCATAAATAAAGAAATAAAAGATTAAAATTAATATAAAATCAGTGCACGTCTGTTCTTCCAACTCCTTTCTGAGACCGAGGTCCCCAGGAGAACTACAGCCCAGGCATAGTCACCAGGAACAACAGAACAGATCTTCATCTTCGTGCGAAATCAAGTAGGAACTAATCCTTTTTAATCCTCAATCTAATTTTATAATCTTCTAATAACTAATTAATTAATATTATAAGGATGAACATATCCTTGTAAATGGACAGCCGGAAACGCAATCTTGTAAGAAGAAGCGTACACGCCCTTCAATAATTAGGAAATATAGACCAATCGCGACTACTTTCTCAAATTCTCAAGAGAAATTATCCGAAGATAAACAATTATCTGAGTCTCAAGAGGTGATCTCTTTTGACTTACCTCAAGGTTCCGGATCAATTGACAATTTTCAACATAAAATAGAACCTTTATCACCGATCCCCCTTGAGGAGATTGATAATATAATCAACGAATTAATAGAATTGTCTAAGAATTCCAATCAAGAGTTTTCTACCTTTTGAGGAATATAATTTTCCTGCAGTCTTTTTACCAGAGTTAATAAGCTCAGGACGCTAGAACCTCCCTTTGAAATCGACGACTATTTGAAGTATCTAGATCTTTAAATAATTTCAATTCGCGATTATTTACCGATTATTCTAAATGTTCAAATTCTGAAAATAGACTATTACTTTATTTTATTAATAACATACTTTAATTTTTATATCTTATATCCTAAATAGGAAATACGATTTCGAACTAATATTAATTTTCCTAGACGATATGATATATTCCTACGAAACATTCTCTATTCCTAAAATTCCCCAGATCCGAAAAGTCAGCTCCAGCTCTCGACGCACCCAGGGTATAGTCGGTGCATGCAGATTGCCCTAAATAAATAGAGAGCTAACCCTTTCTTCCTAGACCTAGAGTAATAGAGGAGGAAAGAAGGACACTCGGACGTGACACAAGACAAGATCTGAACACGATCCAGCCAGTCAAGGCAAAATACGAACACGGATCCAGCCAGTCAAGGCAAGATACGAACACGGATCTAGCTAGTCAAGGTAAGATCTGGATCCGTGTTCGTATCTTGCCTTGACTGGCTGGATCCGTGTTCGTATCTTGCCATTACTGGATGGATCGTGTTCGTATCTTGCCTTGACTGACTGGATCGTGTCCGGATCTTGTCTTGACTTGCTGGATAATGCTTGGACTTTGCCCTGATTGGTCGGAGCATGTAAAATAAGACTATCGGAAAATGAATATTTTAAGAAATAAAAAAATATATATATATATATATATCTTGTATTTTTATCAAAATGTAGTAACTTTCGAGCTTTATAATTCGAAAAGTACGCAATGGGAAAACATTTGACTATAGTGTTTTGGAAAGCTCTCGAGGTCAGCTACAAGAATATGTAATAAAAATAGAGAGTGCCATTTAAAAAAATTGAGGTGACCTTCGCGTGATCTTCAAATAAATATCCAAGGTCAAACCAATGGCACCATCTAATAGCCCCTTCGAAACCATACAACACATGTCTGAACCATTTTCGATATTTCGCTTAGTTTACGAGAAAATTGATCGTATTTTTTAAAATGGCCCCCCTGTATATATTGTATTGTACATAATTTTATTGATAGATCTAAGAAATTCAAGCTGCGATTAACCTCCTGTTCTATTGTAAATTTTAGTCTGTCATGATAATTGTTAAAGCTACTAACTATCTGACTCATATTGGTCGTAGAAGTGGTCAGTATTATATCGTCTACGTAACGGAAATAAAACGTGCATTTTAAATTTAACGACTTAAAAACCGTGTCCTCCAGATCTGCATGACCAAATCAGCTATGATTGGTGATAATGGAGACCCCATCGGGGTCCCAAAAATCTGTTTATAATTATGTCATTAAAAGTAAAATAAGTGTATGTCAAAATAAATTTTATACCTAGTATAAACTCACTTTTTGGTATTCTAGTACTTTTTTCAATGTGTTCCTATTTATTATTAATACTGTTGACCGCAAGATCTAGAGGTACGTTCGTGAATAAAGAGACAACATTTAAAGAAAACATCGTATCGTTATCATCAATCTTTTTTCCAAATAGCATGCTGTACAAATCAAAACTATTATTGATATAACTTTAAGCTTTAGGGAGGCTAGTTCGTAGAATATTTTGCAAAAAAGAAGCTAACGAGTATAAAGCCGTGTCTACCGAAGAAACTATGATTCTGAATGGATAGTTTACTTTATGGATTTTAGGTAATCTGTATGTTTGTGGTAGGAGAGAATCGCTAGAACGTAATTTATAAAATTCATTGTTAAAGATATACTCTTTTTTCCGCCTTTTCTTCAGTAAGTTGTTCAATTCATTTTCTATTTTTTTACACGGATTTTCGAAAGAAGAAAGAAAAAGAACAAACACAAAATGATAAAAAAGGAAAGAAAGAGAAAAGAAAGAAAGAAAAGAAAAGAAAAAGAACGGGAACAAAAATAAAAAATATATGTCTTTTGCCCATGGCTTCCGCTCCGATTCGCGGCCCCCGCGATGTCCCTATAGGGAGTGTCCGTCAGTTTCGCGGGCCCATGGCCACCCGTCCCGCGTCGGGGAGTTCTCTCGCGCCGGCGATGGCAGTCGGGGTGCTCGCGGGCCGTAAACGGCCCCGCCTTTCTGTAGTTGGGTCCGCTCGGGGGCTTGGCGCAAGTTCGCCCCCCACCCGCACCATAACAAAGCTGTACCCCCCATCGGACGGGCCGTCTATGCGTGGGCGGGTTCCGCAGTTCCAGAAACCCCGCCCCCTTTGGACGGTACCCCCGGGGGGACCAATTGCGCTAAACCCTCCCGGAGCGCACCCGGGGGTCCCCCCCGGCATGTCGCTCTTTCCCGTCGTCCGCGGTAGCGGCCGGCGCTCGCATCTCGTTTTTCCGCGCGAGGCTCGCTGCGCGCTGTCCCGGAGCACCCCCGGGGGGAATTCATAGGGCCCCGGTTTAAGGCCCCCTTTTCCCGGCTTAGGATCGGGAACGGATGGGAAATCTTTTAGATCCGTATGTGTAAATTTCCTGAAGGTCCCACCAGTTGTGCTAATTTATACCAAAATGGAGGATCACCCGCGCTATACAGACTAATATATATAACAACAGACTAATATTTCATATTATAATATAAATATTATGAACATTTTTTAGTTACAAATAAGTTTAAACTAATATTTTTATAATAAATTTTAAAAATATATATATATATTACAGGACAAGAGTCTTAGACAGAGACACGAGACGGAGCACAGACGAAAAGACACAGAAGAGACAAAATGACGAAACAAACAGAACATCCTTTGGGGCATCACACAAATTTTTCGCGTGGTATTTCATTATACTACAAAAAAACCTTTGCATTATTCTAAACAAGTTTTTTTCTTTTTTTTAAAAATAAGTGTTAAAAGGCTTGCAAGAGCTTTAAATTTAATTAAGTTTTTAAAATGGGCTCACGTCTTTTTGGACGACGTTAACGGGGTTCAAATTTTGTTTATTTTGTGTTGACATTTTTGAAGTGATCCCAAGGAGGATCAAAAATATAATTAAATAATTTTTTTTTCTTTTTTTTATATTTTTTTTTTGTTTTTTCTTACCCTTTTCCACCGCTTACGGCTTATGGTTTTTTTGGGTTTTTTTGGTAAAATTAAAATTATTTAAATTTTTTAAAATTTTCAAAATCAGATCATTTTTTTTAAAAAAATTATTTTTATCTATGTTTTTTTCCCAAAATTTTTTTTTTTAAATCTTTTTAAATAAAAATTTTTTTTATTATTGTTAAAGTACAAAAAAATTCTTTTAAGTAAAATTAAATTTTTAAAAAAAAAATTTTTAAAAATTAAAAATTTTTTTTAAAATAAAGAAAAAAAATTCAAAAAAACCCCTTTTAAACCTATAAACCTTGTTAAATTTTTTAAAAAGTTTTTTTTCGAGTGATTTACGAGCAATTATTGGAATACGTGCAAAATTAAAATTTTCTTTTTAAAAGAATTAAAAATTTAATTTTGATATTTTTTTAAAAGAAGAAAAAGTTCAAAAAAAATTTTTAAAGAGATTAAAAATTACTTTTTTACTTTTAATTTTAAATATTTTTGCACATAAGGTAGATTGAAAAAAAAATTAAATTTAATAATCACGAAATAAAGCTCAATTATAAAAAAAATTGTTTTTTAGAAAAACAAGTATATAACTGTTAATTGTAAAAATTTTTTATCAAAATTTTTTTGGAATATTTTTTAAATTTTAAAATTTAAAAAATAACAAAAAAAATTTTTTAAAATTTTAGGGAAAATTTTAAAATTTAATTTAGCAAAAAAACAATTTTTTTTAAAAAAATATTTTTTAAACTCGTTTTTATTTAAATGCAAAAAATGAAAATTTTAGAGGACCAGGGAAAGCTATCTTTAATTGGCACAAAATAAACAAAAATTTTTTAAAAAATTAGGATTGATTGAAATGACTCACTCGTATTTTGGCTATGGTTCTTAAAGTTTAATTTGTCGCCATAAACCAAATCGGACAATGAATTTTTTTTTAAAATAAAAACCCCAACGCGCGCAGAGGCGACAAGCTAATTTGGGGTTGTGGTTTTTTTTTTTTTATTTTTTTTTTAACATTTTTTTTTTAAAAAATACCCCCGGAAAAGTCTTTGCTATAAAATACCCTATCGAGAACCTTCGTTTTTGGAAAAAAAAAAAAAACAAAAACTTCGAGATATGGAGTATTTACAGGGTTTTTTTTAGAAAGGACTGTTATAATAAAAAATTAAAAATAAATAAAAAAATTTGAAAATTTTTTTTTGCTCCAAAGCCAATTGGCAGGGAAAATTAAATTTTTAAATTTTAATATTTTTAAGCAAAACGGTAAAATTCTTTTTTAATAGTATTTAATTTTTCGGAACACGAAAAGTTGGGCCAGGCCCCCTTAAGGCCCGCGGTTCAATAAAAACGGACTTAAGGTTTTCTTAAAAAATTCGGCAGTGGCGCGGTCATTTTTCTTTTCATGGTTGGAGAGAAAAGGGAAAAGGAGACTTTTCAGGTTACATGAGAGACATATATAATTTAAATTAGGCAACAATTTAATTATAAATAAAATTAAATTAATTTTGACGGGCAAAAATTTGGGAAGATACGGATAAATAAAAATAAAATAGGGAAAAGGTTTTTGGAAAAAAATCATCTATCAAAAATTTTCCCAAATAACAAATTTTTAAAAACTTTTACAATTTGCACAAAAATTAAAAAAGAAATACAAAAAAATCAGTAAACGGTTGGTTTTTAAAATTTTATGGGGTACCGGTTAACAAAGTACATAAAAATGATTTGAACTGGTGCGATATAAAAAAAAAAACGGGGAAATCAGACAACGGAAAATTTGTGTCTCTCGCAACTCTCTCGCCAGTAAAAATTGAAAAATTTAAAACCCTCCGGAGAAGGTGCACGCAAATTCCGCAATCAACCCCCATCTGTAACAAATATTCATGCCCGGGGACCGGACATAAAAAGGTTTTAAAAAATTGGCGAATAAATTAAAGTTCCGCTCTCGGAACGTTTAGTCGGCGGCATTTCGGGGGGCCGGCTCGAAAAAAATCGAAACGGTGGCCCCCGGGGAAAATACTTAGAAAAAGGACCGCCTCCTGCACAAAAACACGAAAGAACGGGACTCACGGTAAAATTACTTTTCGCCCCCCAGGAAAACCAACACCAGACGGCCCCCGAGGGGACTTACAATTTTGGGGTAAGTCCACGTCCTTATCGACAGGCGAGATCGGGGGCCCCCCTTAAAATTTGACTTCCAAACAGGAAGAGTGGGGGCCCGCGGCCGGTACCCCGAGCCCGCGCCGATCTCCGGCATTCCCTCGATGATAGGGAGGGGGGGGGTTAAATTTCCCTATTTCCCTAGGGGGTTTAAATTTTCCCCGGGAATTTAAAAAGCTAAGGAAGAATTTTACCCTTTTGTTCAGCAGATTTTCCCCCGGGGAAAAAGGGGGTGGGGGTCCCTCGTCCTCTCCGGATCCCCCGTGGTTGAACTGTAAGTCCCTTTGTTTAAATTGAAAAATCAATGGATTAAATTTTCAGAGAGAATTTAAGTAAATTTCGGCCACTCGATATTTGTGCCGGGGGGCCTGCCTTCTTCCTTCGCTTATCTTCCTCTCTCCTGCTGGGATCCCCGGACATCTGTCTGCTTTCTTCCCACAAAAAGGTTCCGGCCCCTCTTGGGGCCCTCGTCTCGCTCTCCCCCCAATCGCCCCGCACGCGCATCGACAGGGCCTGTGCGCGCAATTCCATTTTGAAATTAAAAAAAAAAAAACAGATCGCACTTTTTCCATATAGGGGCTTAAATCTCGGTCCTACCCATCGGGTTTTTCCCCCCTTTTGCGGGTCCAAAGGGGTAAAAATTCCCCCCCCAGGGGGGGCCCCGGAGGTTTGTTCGGATCCCCACCTGCCGCCTCCCGGAGACTCCCCTTTTAAATCCAATCAAAGGAAACGGTACTTGCCCATTTTTCCACAACGCCCCGACACAAATCACGTACAACTTTTCCCCGTCCCCGCTTGAATTTGCATAAACCGCGGGTTAGGAAAAAAAGAAGGAAGTAAAAAAAAAAATTTTTTCGTAATCGGTACGACGGGTTTATTTATACCCACGATCCTTAGGGGACCTTCAACAAAAAAAAAAAAAAAATAAATCGAAAAAGAAAATTTAATTAAAAAATTTTTTATTCCCGTGCATTGTATAAACCCAAATTATTCAAAAAAAGGCCAACTTTTGAGCAATATTAAAATGATCAATTTAAAATTTTTTTTATATACAATATATAAAAAATTTCAAAAACCTTCCATATAAACGTTTAACCGCACGCGGTCTTCTTCAGTATAACAGGTTTCGAATTTTTAATTTTTACAAAAAAACATATATTTTAAAATTTACTAATAGTCCGTTAATTCGAGTAAATTTGTTAGAAATTTATGCGTGTTCAAATTGTCATATTTTTAAAAGTATTCGCCCTAATGGTTTATGAGTTGGGTCCCGAAATTATTTTTCTTCGTTTTAAGCAGAAATTCAAATATCCATAGGCCTATATTAAAAATAAAATAACATTACCGATGTCTACTAAAGATAAAGGGCCTTAAAAAAATTTATTATGTTTATTTTTGTGTGCCTTTTCTCACAGTTTAACACAATTTTTAAAAATTGAAATTACTATAAATATTAAAACAACCTTTAACAGACACTCATTTTGAACTAATTTTATCGCAAATGTGTTTTTATAAAATATCGGAAGATGTGTTAACTTTTGATGTCCTATTTGTCTTTTATTGTTTTATTTTTGCTAATTGTCTAAAATATCATAAACGAGTAGAACTCGCTAAGAAGCCAGTGTCTTTATTTAATTTAATCCTTTTTTTTGTTTTTAAATGTGTAACTCTTGAGATGAGTCTTTTTGAAAATTTAATTTTTTTACCAAAATCAAACATTATCCCAATTAAATTATGGTGTTGTCTTTAACAGTTCAAAATTTACCGAGTGCTAATCGAACCCAAACTTAATATTTTTTTTGTGTTTTTTAAATCTCGTCGTAATTGTCTCTTCTTTTGGCCCCATAAGAGCATTACAATTATTGCAATTAACTTGTAAAAAATTTTGTAAATTGAAAGGATTTTTAAATTTATTTTTTTGTTTTTTTAATAATTTTATCAAGTTTATTAAGGCATCTATATCCTAAAATTCGTTTTTTTTACAAGGAACATCTTTTCAGAGATCCTTTTACTAGGAATGACAAATAGTTTTTTGTTCTAATTTTTTTATTGTATTTTCTGTTTTTCTATGTTTGTTTTTTTTCCCGAAAGTTTTTTTTTTAGCAATGGGGTGTCCTATCCGATGATTGATTTTTTTTAAATAAAGACCAGGGGGTAACCGTTGCTTTAGTAAATTAATAATTATCTCTATGTTTTTTTTAAAAAAAATTTGGGGGTGTGATAATAGCAAACATCTATCAAAAGTTAAAAATTATTCCAATTTTGTACATTGTGGATGATCAGAAAAAAATGATAGAGTTCTTCCTGAGAAGATTTTTTTTTGGTACCTCTATAAGGGGGGGCCTTTTTAAAAAAATACATAATTTTCTGTAAACTAAGCGAAAATCAAAAAAGGGGTTCAGAACGGGTTTTGGGGGTTTCGAAGGGGCTATAAGATGGCCCCTTGGTTTTGACCTTGGATATTTATTGAAGATACGCGAAAGGGCACCTCAATTTTTTTAAATGGCATCCCTATTTTTATTTCATACTTTACTGACCTCGAAGCTTTCCCAAAAAATATATCAAAATTTTTCCCTTGCGTACTTTTCATTAAAGCTCGAAAGTTACTAAATTTTGATAAAAATACAAATATATATATATATATATTTTTTTTTTATTTTTTAAAATATTCATTTTTCCCTAGTCTATTTTACAGCCCCGCCCCAAAAGGGGGAAAAGTCCCCAAACAGATCCACTTGTGAGTCCCCCCCATTGGGCGAAACCCAAAAAATTTTTCTTTTCATCATTTTTGGGGAAACCCTTTTAATTTAAATTTTTTGGAAAAAGATTTAATTTGAAATTTGCGCTTCACCATTATCGTTAGTAATACCGGATGGAAACTTCTATTGAACTGCAACCGGCCTAATATTAACATAAAAATTTTTTTTGAAATAGAAAAAGAAAGAAAATTTAAATTTTTTAAAAGAAAAAACTATAGGGAATAAAGAAAAAGGGAGAAATAAAAAATGGTCGAGCCTTTAATTTTTTTTTTTTATTCCTTTTTCTCCCCCTTCCTTTTTACATTTTTCCCCTTTTAATTCAAATAATGAAATTTGCAGGTATTCCGGGAGGTCCCAACCCCGGCGTGATGTCCCCTTTTTTTTGCTTCCCGATTTTTTTGCGGGTTTTTTGCCGGGTGAAAGGATCCCCGGGGACGGGATCAGGACGGTAGCCCCCGCGGAACTTGAGCTCCATATTTGACGGTTTTGGGTTTTTTTTTCCGGCCCCTTTTCCTTTGAGTGCGGGGCCCCCCCCCGCAAAAAGGTAAGGGGTTTGGGCCCCTTCCCCCTTTTGGGGCGTGTACGCCAAATCCGGAAAAAAAGGAGGGTTGGGGGATAACGGGGGGCGGAAATTTTTTTCCTGCTAGAAAAATTGTTAAACCCCCGTCAAATCCAACGTCGAAAAAATTTTAAACGTACCGGGGCGTAATTTTAATTTTTGGGAACATTTTGATGCGGAAGTTAATTTTTCCGTAAGGGGCCCCTAGGAAATTTGCTCAAAATGCGCGCAAAAAGTCAAAAATCGGCCCCCACTCTCGAAACCCCCCGCGTTTCCCGGAAAAATTTTATGGGGGGGAGCGTTGATAATGGGGGCTCCGAATTCCCCCTCCAGGGAGTTCAAAAAAGCAAACCCTCCCAATTTCGCCCCTTTAACTACCCAAAAATTAACGGGACCCAAAAATAAGGTAAAAATTTTTAAAAAAATCCGCGGAAAAGGGATATTCGGAGCCTCCTTTTCGCAACAAAAAGGCCCCCGCGCTACCCCTTTTTCCCCGAGAAGGGAGGTTTCCCTTTCCCAAATTAATTTTGCCTCCGCGGTGGGGTCGTCCCGGGGGCGGGGGATTCGCCCCCGGGGGGATTCGGACCTAACCTCGGCC
>NW_028189254.1:0-25000 GCF_048542155.1 Nylanderia fulva
CTTGTGATTTGAGCATTACAGGTTTTGGATAATAATTTTATTGAGCGGACCCTTAATAAAATGATATATTACGAGAGGGATCGCGATAAAAGCGTACTATTTAATTTTTGTTACTGTTTCGCCGGAATTAATTCTAGGTATGTATAGGCGACATGAAACAACATTTGTTTTTTAATAAGACTCGCGAACGTTTTTGCTCGATAGAAAATACGAGCGACATACATGGAAAAATAAATCGGTCTGTCTTAACAATAAGCGTGATTACACTATGTTCGTAGCGTGCATCGTGCGCGGATGTTTTTTTCCACCTAAACCCAATCCGGTATCTTGCGGCAATTGAAAAAAAAAGAGTTGTGTGTTTTTAATATAAAAATTGCAGAAAAATATCAGACGCAAATAATGATAAAATCATTCATGGATTAAAACCCAATATGTATTGGTCTAAAATTGGAATGATACTCGTAGTTATAGAAAGCTGTACATCAAAAAATAATATTTTGAATATAGCAATTAAAAAAGAACTTTTTTTATCCCAAAGAGAACATGCATCATCAAAAAAAATAAAAAATGAGGAGCGAAAACAATAATACAAATGAAAAATTTACAGAAAAGGGAAAATTTTCTTATGTTCACGAATAAAAACATTTGGTAGAATTTTTCAAAGTTTATTCCCTCGTATATAAATAATAAATGTAATGCACAAAAATAACGTTCCGTGATAATTGTTTTTTGCGTCGAAAAGGGGGAGAAAAAAATCTGGTCGCGATGTCAAACGGATGATATCGCGGGGAATATGCTTTTCCAATATTCACAAAAACTATCGATTGCACTCTCGGTGCCTTCGATACGAGAAAAAGCACGGCGCACTTAAAACGAGACGGCATGCAAATAGTGCGAGTATGGGAAAACACTTAAATTATGCGACCTGTCGGAAAACAGTCTTTTAACATTTTGCCATATAATATTAAGTCCCTTTTGAAAACAAGACAAAGTATTTTCACTTCCATAGCATGGTCGGCATTGTGCGCGCGGAAGAAGAGAGAGCGGGTTTTATAGAAAATTTTTTACGAACGCGGCGAGAGAAAAAGAAAAAGGGAAAAAAGAGAAGAAGAGAGAGAGAAGGAGAGAGAGAGAAAAGAGAGAGAGAGAGAGAGAGAAAGGGGAGAGGGGAAGAGGAGAAGAGAGAGAGAGAAGAGAGTTCGCTCGGTAACTGGAGGTAAATTAATGTCGAGATTGTTCGAAACTCTGCGGTTTACCCCAAGTATTTTTTCTGGGGGGATGTAAAAAACGCCGGGGGGGTGGAAAGAGGGAGGGAGAAGAAAGATCCCATTAGCGAAATCAAATTTTGCCGCTACGATGCGATATGACGGTTTTTCGGGAAATTTCACGCAACGTGATTCACCGTAATAAAACTTTTCAGTTTATGCCGGGGAGTCTGTTTTTAGCGAAAATTTTTAATTCGGTCCCCAAACCCGCCATTTTTGCCCACGCGACTTTCATATTTAATGTCAATTATCTCGGCGGCAAATAATCAAACCATACATAAATTAAGATTTTGTTTCAAGATTCAGATTTTTTACCCACCAAGAGAGAAATCTCTATCTTGGTGAAATACCCAATTTAATATCGAGAAAATATATAATTTTGTATAGATTTCACGGAGAGCAGGCGCGAACCTTGCTTCTGCATCTCTCGTTTCATCATTTAGTTACATTAATATAAGTTTCCCGTGGAGCTGAAAACCCATCGGCCCGGGATCGTTGGATAAACATCCGTGTATTATGCACGATTCGAGTAATAAGATATAGGGGATGATATTATAAAAAATCTATGGAGCAATATCTAATTGCATTCGGTATAAAATCATTTTCCCCTTTTTTATTTTATTTCAACCGCAGAGAAAATTTTAAAAAGTGCATTTAATAATTCAATAAAAAAATTTTAACAATGTCTATCAGAGAACAAATAAAGAGTATCCATTTTTACTGTGCAATAATTCTCATAACGCAAAGCGAATATTGAATTGTAAATTTATGGGCGAAAGTTGTGCGATATATATATATATATATATATATATATATATAATTTTATATATATTATGCCATTATAAAAAATTTATACCGGTCTTGGGCGAATGAATATAATGCGAAAATTGTCTCCATCCCGACACGTTACTAAAAAATTTTCCCCACTTTTAACTATTTTATATTATTTATAACTAAAAGATATTCATTGCGAGTAATCAATCTCTTATTCCCTCCCGAAAAAATGGTGCCAAAAATTTATAGATAATAAACACGAAGCTGTAATTTGTGTTTTGTTAGCGTCCCTGCATGCTTATATCCAAAGGTTGTATCGGATGTAAGATAATCTAAAACCACATATAAAAGTTTCTTTTCCGCCAATCTTTTTTGCAATCACACTTTTCTTTCTAACGTCTTCGTTCACGCAGTCGTCAAATGAATACGAGAGTGATTCAAATCATTGATTCAAATAGACCATTTAAACTTGACTCTGCATCGCGATTGAAAATTTAATTTGAGGAAGCAGTTATTGCTTCGGCAAAAATGAGGTTTGTATGAGCTTTTTCGAAAAAGTAGACCGCAGAGCATGGCAGAAAACGCTCGCTATTCACTTTGAATATCAGCTTTTATTAATTAAAATCTTTGGCAAACGTTGGGATGAATTTTCTTCCCGCGGAAAAACAGAAGGAACGGAATTTATCAATAATTAAGCTCTGACGAGCCGCGATCGATGACCGACGACGTTTTTCTCCCCGCGTCTGAGAAGCTATACCGAATTAATAGTAAGTAAAGTTGCTCGGATCGCGTTTCACCCCTCTTCAACGAATTTGGATTCATCCGTCATTCCTCGATTCCGTAGAAAAATCCCATTCCGCTCGTCTTTTGGTCGTTACATAAAACGCGCGGAAGATGGGTCCGTATTGTCGGGTTTTCCATTTTCCCCTCGCGATCCCGTTACCTCGCGACGGACCCAATTCAATTGTTGCCATTTACTTCCGATCAAATTGGGCTAATAAAATATATTACAATATAAAATGAATCTTGCGAATTAAAGTTATTTTTTACAGTATTATCGCGATTAATTTTTTTATTCGTTAAGGGCAGTTTCATACATGTTTTGATCGATGCATCTGTCATGGACGTTGTGCCGTATATTTTCGGACAATCATGCATTACGGACGGCCCGTCAGGGCGCATTTACTCGGATATGGCGTATTTACGGTGTCAGCGGATGCGAAATCGAACGGAATATGTATGTACAGGGTTTTTCCGGAAAGTAATGCGTCGCATTTTTTTAAAAAAGAATTTATTGATCGCATAGGTAAAACAACTTAAAATTGTTCGAAGTATGACCCTTCTGCGTCAATACATTTTTGCCAACGCGATTTCCATGCGTCATAAGATTTCTGGAACTCCTTGACTGGGATGCTGTTCAGGGAGGCCGTCGAAGTAGCTTGTACGTTGTCAACCGACTCGAGCTGTTGTCCTTTTGAGCTCCCTTTTCAGCCGAGGAAATAAAAAAAAGTCCGCCGGGGCCACAGTCGGGGGACTGTAGGGCGTCTGCGGCACAGTTTCCAAAACCGATTTCCAGGGCCGTCTTGTCCAGGCGTAATCACGCAAACTTTATCGCATAGCGT
Organism: Nylanderia fulva; assembly: GCF_048542155.1. Lineage (NCBI taxonomy): Eukaryota > Metazoa > Arthropoda > Insecta > Hymenoptera > Formicidae > Nylanderia > Nylanderia fulva. Next base: position 3,662 of record NW_028189254.1, read on the forward strand.
GCTCTATCGTTCTCTCCATCCACACGTTCCGACGCGACCACTTAAGCAGAGGTTCACAGAATAAGCCGTCCTAACCCTCCAAGCGCATGGAAACAATTTGAGCGGACCTACCGTTGGAAAGCTAAGGGTACCCCCTTTCCTCACCAACCCGGTCCCATCGCTCTGCGGTGTTTGTTGTATAGTCGCGTCACAAAAAAATTGCGACGCCTTAACTTTCCGGTACAACCCTGTATCCCGATACATAGTCTTAGAGACCCAATTACACGTGTGACGATCAAACGGCCGCTGTAACAGCGCGATTACGAGGGTAGAAATATGGACCCGATGCTGTGGGCCAAGATAGCGGACGCTCGTGAATCTATCGACAGGTCAGGCACGATGAAAAATCGGCATCCAATAATGGATCGGCGTCGCTGTTTGCGGCCCAAGTGACGAAAAAAAAAAAAAGAATTTCGAATCCGCGTATGCATATATGTATTTGAGACTCTTGATCGAGCACATTTCGCGTAATGAGAAAATTGCCATTAGTCGAACAAATTGAAAGAGCGCTCTTTATCTTCCCCCGTGATAATACGCGGGGACGATATTAAAGAGCTTGTTCTCTCGGCGTGTTACAGTTCCTTCGATAGGGCACCCCAATTTTTTTTTCCGACACACAGTGTCCCCTTAACGTAACGTTCCTCGTCGATACCCGCGTACAACCAAGTGCTATCACGTCAAGTTTTGGCCGCAATTTCGCGAACCATGTCAGCAACGCGAGTTGTGCTTTATCGCGAGTCACGCCGCAATTAACGTATAATTCACGATGCAGTTTTCCAATTTTACTCGCGAGAAAGTTGAAACGGCGGTGCAAACTCGCGTGAAAATGCCCGCTCAAGCCCGCGCAATTTGAATCGTAATTTGGCGGTGTGGGGGTGAATTCGCCTCATCCGACTAACTGATCCCTCGGTTACCAAAGTGCCAGGATTTTGCATTATTATTTTTGTTGTGGGGAAAAAGATGGTAGAAGGCAAGTTATTTTTGTTATAAATCATTCCTAATTATTTATACTTTTTGACTTTGTACGCGTTAAGTATTTTCCCACATATATATTTCATTTTAATCAAAGTATCAAAAAAGGGTTTATTTAATTTCTTTAAACGACATAAATCATCTTTATTACATCATCTGTAACAAAGTTAGATCAGACCCCTTCTCTCTCTCTCTCTCCTTCAAGTTTCTCGTAAGATTTTGATAGAAATTTACGCGGTTTGCAACTTTATTATGCTGCGGTAGCATGCGTATTCTTAGACAAAATTTGGGGAATGCATAATGTGCAAAGTCTCGCGTGCATCGATAAATCGGGGGCTGGGAAAACTATCGGGAGAATTTTAATGAGCCATGCCGGCTTTACTGGCCGCCCGGGGGCTTATTTCCAAATCCGTAATTAACGTGCATCGACTTCTTGCGTTGCCGAGAAACCAAGCGCGATAATTCATTAACTTTGGCCGCTTCTTGGTAAAAAGGGGTGGTCCCTCCAAAACCATTATCATTGTGTTTCTTTCATTTGCCTTCGATTTCGATTAATGCGATTCGTTGGCGAGTCAATCGCATCTTCTACAATTTCTTATATACTCTCCGTATAGAGAGATTCGCGAGATTTTGTGCATGCAATTATTATATTTAAAATATTATTGCACACGTGTATTTTTTTTTAAATTGTGAAATATTGCACAATTATTCTCGTATACGAGTATCGTGTAAGAGGGATGCGTGCTATCGTGCGCGCGACTTAAAATTAATCTTGGCAGAGTAAATGTAGTATTATACTAGTTATATTTTTTTTACGAAAAATAACTTGAGAATAATCTTCTCGATTATTCTCGATTAAAGTAAGAATTTTATTATTATTTAACGCGATATAATGAAACACGTTCCGCGGATAATCTTGCATTCTACGTTTTTTAACCGAGAAGATTTTTATACATACAATCTTACTTTTCACACATACATATGTCATTGACAAATGCGATACAAATGCGCGGAACGACACCACTTACAACATGCTCCGGCATACGCTTCAATTAAACCAAAGTCCATTGATTATTGTTGCGGCAAATCCGAGATGGAACTTTACGTAGACGGCTTATGAGGGTTCTCCGAGTGAGCTCAGCGTTCGTCGTATGATGAAGTGACCGAGAAAGTTTTTATAACGGAGAGACCAGACCCCCCGGTCCGAGCGGCCGCATCGCGAGACCTCGGAATAATTGACCGACGTCGCCAATGGTGGTTGTTTATTTTCGAAATTAAATTGAATTGGCCCATAACTTGCCGGTCTATTAGCCCTGGGGACCGGGCTAGTTTGCTCGTAAATCTCCGGAGTATCGGACCGATGGCACATACGCGTACACACAGACCACCAGCGCGTATACGTGCGTACGGTGATTATATGTATGTGTCTGTGTGTGGTGTGTGTGTGTCCGCCGGTAGAGGCGCGGGTATTCGATTCGCTCCCGACAATGCGTCCGGAACCTCCCAGGAAATACATGGGCGTGGTACCGAGATAAATGTACTCTCGCATTTGCATACTTCTCGCCCGCACGGTTCCCATATCCTCCCGGACGGCGTTCGATCCTCCGTTTAGATCCTATCTGCACTTGTCCGCCTTCTCCTGCCTTCTTAGCGTCTCTCCTTTTCCCTTTGTATCTTGTATCGCTCATATACACGACTCCGAAATACGGGGCAGAAAAAAGCAGTCGAGGAAAGTGAGAGTGGCAAATGTTTGCGGATGTTTAGAACATGATATTTTGAAAATCGACGTTTCGTTAAAATTATTTATCGAGGGACCTTGATTCACTGACAAGATAAGCATTATTAACCTCGTGCTCTAGAAAAATTCGACGTTGATAAGAAGCAATAGCGCGATGGAAAAAGCGCGCGGAAATAGACTTCGTAGAAATCATAGCACGATGTTTCGAAATAATTCGACGAACGATTAGATCACCGTAGGTAGAGAGAGATGCTTCTTTCACGAGACAAATGCGCGCGAAAGCAACGGTAAACCAGCACGGTACTCCCGCGGGATTTACTCCTTTCGGGACGCTGGCGGGTAGCGTGGATTTATTCATCCTGCACGACTACTCGCTTGATTATCGGAACAAATCGAGTAATTTCCGTCGTCCTCGTGTGGCTGTATTTTGCCGAGAATATTCGTCAAATAATTTATTGAAGCTCTAAATAACTGCCTATATATTTATTTGTCTTATTTGTGTATAGTTAGCCAAATGATACTTCTTGAAGAGCGATGGCGCTTCTTCTCACATTTGCATATCGCAAACTGCGGTCAGTGTTCTTAAAATATCTCATTTTTTTTTAACCGTTTGTGTTGACGCAAATTTGTGATATCAGTGATATCTAGAAATAATTAACTTGATTAATTATTATTGATATAATATCTTCTCTCAAAGAAAAGAAAAACGTCGGGATACAATTTTTTTAATCGAATTTTTTTATTCATGCGGATACAGATATATTCGAAAGGTTAAAGATATAGACCGAATATAGCACTTAATTTGTTAAATACAAGATTATACACGAGGCATTATCTTTTATAAAGTAATCTAATTAATTATTTTGCTCTAGTTGAGATAGATAAATAGCAGGAAACATAATGATTTTTAATTATTAATTTACAACCTCTTATTTTATCATTATCAACTGGATTAATCTTTGCATGCTGCTTAAAGATATACTTCGCGCTTCGAAAGTAACCGAATAATAAATTCAATAATAATATGTATTAAAACATGAATTATATTTAAAAATTAGAATATAAAAAGCTCGCGTGAAGAATACAATTATATATGACATATCGCTATTGCTATGAGACGGTTTCGCCAATTTATTTGCTTATATTTCACGATATTAGCTAATCGACGAGAACACAATAATAGTTTCTAATTTCAAGAAGACATTAACAAGGGGAAGTGACAAACGACTGTTTACAGGAATCACTTTCTTCGAAATCGTTACAGCGCGGCTCTCGCGAGTTACACCGATAGAAGACTATCAGGAAACTTGAAGAAGGCACAGAAGCGCTGCTTCACTCGAACTCGTAACTGCAGTTCGATTAAAGTGTTCCAGTATCTTTCGTACCTCGTTCCGGCTTGAGCTTGTCACCTCCTACCTCGATTCCCTCTAATCCCTTTGCCGTTTCTCCTTACGTTTTTCCGCCTCTCTTTTTTCTCTTTCTCTATCTTTCAGCGTGTATACATACATACGTATATACTCTGTATTTTCTCCGATATTGCAACTACCCAGCGAGTTCGACACCGACGATTGTTAAACTCGCTCCGGGCGGCCCTCGAAAAGTTTCTCACGCTAGGCGATGTATACGGTGTCGCATTCTTTGGTCTTAACGATCAAACTTATCTTAGGCGACGCTTCGACAACTATGCGAGAGAGAAAGAGACGACTGGAGGGCGAGAGCGAGCTTACATTGGCGATTTCCGAGGTTCTCGAACCGCTGTATCGACGTTGTTCGCTTCGAGCGATCGACGAAAATGTTTCCGGTTGTTGAAATCTCGCCATAGATAATTAGTTACATAAATATCTATTTATGACCTAATTCCGATATTAATTGGTTCCACTATTCAAAATTGATGTATTATTGATTTACTTCGGTTGATTATATTCTTTTAATTATTTACTACAACTAATGCGTACATCAATTCCGATCTAAAATCCCACGAGAGAGAAGAATTTTGCTAAAAATAATAATTCCAAGATGAAATTTTGAATACAACAATCTTTTTAATTGTACTTATTATTTATTATTTATTTCGGATCTGTTGTACAAAACGAAATTTTAAATACTTTTCTATTACTATTTAAATATTAATGTCAGTATATATAGCTATTTATAATTCTCTATTTAATAATTATTCGTTCAAATAATTTATCTTTTTAATAAGCGAGATAACATTATACATTAATGCGTTGCGTAACTGTAACGTATTACACTATAGACAAATCGTTTTTCTAGAGTTGCATAACGTGCGTAATATACGTGTGTAACACACATATATGGCGGCTTCTTCACACGTCATGTTATCGTACTCTTTGTAGTAGCAATTACGAAAGATTAGATCAGCTCTATTTTCATCAACTTCAACCAATTCAGGACTTAAGGTTACTTCACGAATGCTTTCATGGTACGAATAGATATAATTATAAAATTTTATGACATCATGTGCCTATATACATATACGTCAGAAATTTATTATACAACTTTTACTGTTTATACATGAGTGCAAAAGTGCAACGCATTAAAGATGTAAATTTAAAATCAAAATGAAAAGTTTGTTATGCGTATATTAATTTTATATTTAAATTTCTTATTTAGACAGTGGTTTAAATTTCGTTTCTCAAATCGTGAATTTTGATAAAAAATAGATGTATAATTGATGCCATGTATGGAAAAATCTTCAGCATATAAGCTATATTATTTAATCACGTTTTTTCATTGACATACATCCTTGAAACACAACATCCTTGGAATACTGAAATTTCATTTCATAATATTACACAATAGTGCAAAGTACATGTGACTCGTCAAATCTCGCATTTCCATTCACACCTGTAGAATTTTTTTCTCATAACAAAAATATTACAACGACTATACTATCATAAAAATATCATGATAAATGTAATAACATAATATTTATAAAAGGAATGTTCTCTTCACAAATAAAATTTCCTATTATATTAAACATATTCTCTGTTTTAATGTACTCTCACATATACACGTCTACCATTAACTTTTTCGTTCTTCTGACAAAAATATATATTTTTTTCAATAAAATAGTATATATTTAAGGGCAATATTATTACAAATAAAAATTTTTGTTATAAAATCATGACGTAATACTTTGCTTATCTTTTGCTTAATATTTTGTTATATTAATGTAGAAGGAAATTCGACTGTACGCGAACTTGGGACAGTACGTGGCATAAGTGAACTTCGTGATAAACGCCGTTGCTAGCTTGGAAAAATATATGGAAATGACAAAGTTATTCTCTAGAGGATTACGCTAGGCGCTTCTTTATTTGAAAGGCAGATTCGGACTTGTGTGCAGACGAAAGAATAATTTCACCAATGTGTACCAGGGCATTTCCGCAATACTGCACTTATTGTGAGTGTGGCGTACATACACACACATAAGCAGACTCCAGTTCTAATCCGCTTCTTATATTTACGCTATTTTATTTTCGCAATATTTTTACACATATACTCCTTTCGTAAAATCAGCACATTTAGCAACAATTTACACTTGACTTGTTATCTATTTGATAAAAGTTACACTCGAGTGTGTAAAAATAATCCATCCTATCTGATAAAATCAATTGATAATAAAACTCTAATATTTTTTTTATAATTACGACTCGAAAATGACTACAGTTTTTAAAAAAACCGTGATAGTAAACGATTTAAACAAAGGTATGTAAAAAGGACTGTAGTAGTAAAATAGAGAACGAAAATATATAATAAAAATAGAAGAGCGAGGAGAGAGAGATTTTATTATTTTTTATTTATATTAATATTATTTACATACCACTTTTTCTCTTTCTCTTCTCTCCCTTTTTCTCTCATGTGCCATTTCTACATATAATTTGAAATTACTTTGCATGACTTTCTCTATTCATATATAAAAAAATATTCTGAAGAGAAAAATTGCTCTTTTCTGAAACATTATTTTTCATAACATTATTTTATCTTATAATATAGAAGAATTCTAATGCGCTTATTTATAAAAATAATATTTATAAACAAAAAAATAAATGCAATATTACTCAATTAACGTATAAGAAAAGACGGTCTATCGATTTGGAAGAAATTCATGTGGAATGCGGATATGCAAATTTAAATTACGCTACATGATTTTATAAAATAATATTAACAATTTTTATCTTTTTATAACCTACACTCCTTGTATACTTACGTCACGTGTGCTTCTGACATTGATTATTTAAAAATATCTTTCGCATACATACATCACAGCCACTGACTAATATAAATATATATACTATGTAAAAAATAAACAGTTATAAAACATGTTTCAAAAAACCAAAGTCTCTTAACTGCAGTAGCATATCAGCTAATATTTTGGATATTTCATCTCCGCCTGCTTCCTTGCAGTAATTTATATGCTCTAGCATATCCACTTCCTCAGGTAGATTGTCGAGGTATCCCAACAATCCCGGTAAAAAGAAGGACGCGATAACGAAACCGAAAAGGGCACCTTTCCTGAAATCGTCCAGGAAAGCATCATACGAATACTTATCAATGTCCTGAACACCAGCGTCTAGCAAATACTTCTTCACGGTCTCATGATAGACTCGTATAATCTCGAAAAGTTTATCCTTTCTCAATTCATTCGTGCAACAGAGATAGAGAAACGTAGAAAGATCGACGACGGGAGTCGAATATCCTAAAGTTCCAAAGTCGATCAGCATCGCTCGTATCTCTCCATCGTCTTCTGTCTTAAAAAGAGTATTGAGTACTGTAAAATCTCCGTGACACAGCGTGGCCAAAGGTTCCGTTGGTTTCACCATTTCTACCATTATTAAGTCGAATGCATTCGAAAGTACAGCTTCCATTTTATCGCAAAAAATCGCATCGTGTCCTTGATCACGAAGATATTCTACTGCTCGGGTCGCGGGAATGTTGACGTATGTCTTGCGTGCGTCGTCCATTCCGGGTTTATACTTGGTTTCTTGAAGCTGCTTCACAATATCGAAGAACTTTTCGCGCTGCTGCTCCTTCATTACGTAACCCTTGCCGTGAAATCGTCCCAACTCCTGTATCGCCGCTAACGTATATTCCAGAGAAACGTCGTTCTTGTACGGACAGGAATAGTATCCTCGTTGGTTGACATTTTCCAACGCGATCACCGAATCGATGGGTGGCCGTTCATCAGCGTAGAAGCACTTGACAAAGTTTTCGTCGGGCCGAGCGTAGATTTGATAGAACACGATCTCATTGTGAAACTGAGGATTGACGTCGATCATTTCTCTGAACATCTCTATCTGCGTGGGTCTCTTTATTATCATGGTCAGTTTCTCGCTCTGTCCTCCCTTCGTCTTGTCTTTAAATTTCACGCATACGTAATACAACGTAGACATGAAGCCTTCCACGGATTTTGAAAGCTCGTACCGAGCTTCCTCCACGTTCGATCCGAGATTCTCGACAATTTTTGACATTCTTTCTTTGAACCATGGAGAATCCTCGGCACCGGACATTTTGTCTCTATGCACACTTTTTACACTGCGTAGGTATACACAATAATCAATATGTCAGAATTATGAATACAGATGGTGCGCGCGGACCAGAGCGAAGTTGCGATCTCTGGTTAATATCTCTATGTGGCTTTGATATTTATAGCCTCTCCCAGACAGAACGCGATTTTAGCTAATGCCATCTCGTGTCATAAAGATACACAAGTGCAAAGACAGGAGTGGGAGTGGATTTAATGTATCGCGAGGCTGCATTGCCAGCTAGATCGTCTGTCAACACAATGTGCAATTACGCGCGGAAGCACTGCTTGTTATTGACTGATAACCGCGTATCTGGGGCATGGCAATAACCGGAATTGACCGATTCAAAATATTATACGGAGGAGGAAAGAATTAATGACAGTCATGACAAGGCCGAAAATTGTACCAGCGATTATAATGCGGTTGAGGAAATTATTGATTATGATTTGGACCCATCAAGGTTATCGCTGATACTCTCGATTAACCTATGTATTTCCTTTCTAAGAAATATATATATTTCTAATCGACTAATGTGAACTAATGCGTTCAGTTATTCGGTATTATTCGATATGATTTTATCATAATAATTTCTCGAGAATTTATGATAACTTTATCTTCGGTTTTTTTACAACAAATAATCAATCGGGATTAGTACGCGAGTATTTCTACGAGATTGGCAATTAAATTATATAATATGTGTTGGATATTTACTCATCGACGTATAATTTGCGAAAAATGAGACAACGAATATAATTGTATTATAATGCAATTAAACTGTGTTATAAGAGAGAGTTATTTATAATAACTTAATTATATAATATAAATAACTTAATTATCATTTTCGCGTCATTATAAATAATGAGAATGATAATTAAGAATGCGTCATCAAAATTTTATAAAATTATGCTGAAAAAGTTGATACACACACATACACACGCACATGCACATATACAAACATACATAAAGTACAGTGGTCGATTATTGTGAAATAAATCTTGTCGTTATCTTTATAAAATTCGCTAAATCATTCTGTTAAGAAGACTTGAATGTATTAAAGCATATTCAGTGATAATACATATATCCAGATAAAACTTAGAAAAGTATATATATCTGATCTTATCTACAGTAAAAAAAGAGTTTGGTTGTTTTTTGGCGAAACAGAATTACTGATTAAATCGACCAGAATTCCTTATAATGCAACACTAATCTTGATTAGCACAAACAACTAATTTGTTGCATTATAAGGAATTCTGGTCGATTTAACCAGTATTTCTCTGTTTCGTCGAAAAACAACCAAACTCTTTTTTCAGTAATAGAAGCTAAAACATTATATTTTATTATGTGTATTATTAGAATAAATAATTCTACAGTAAATTATTAAAAATGTATTTGAACGATAATAAATATTAGCAAATTATTATTTAATCGTACAAAAACATTATTTCTTCTGTTTCACAGTAAATCATATATTATATTTAATGACTTTTCTCTATTTCTGAATGAGTCTAGAAAAGTCACAGAATACTTATAAAACGAAAGAATCTTTTTTTTTTAATTCTTTATTCCAAAGGATTAAACGAGTTTATCTCTGTAGTCGCTCTTCCGTTTTTGACTTTCGAATAGGTGTAAAAAGAAACGGGGTCACGAAAGATGCTCTCGCGAACAATACCATCCGACACGGTCATTCGAAGAAAACTGGAAGAAAGTGGATGAAATATCGAATCGTGCGAAGAGTAACGAATGACTAAGGAAACTAAGTGACTCGATCTAAAAGAAAGACTAGGATGAGATAGTTTCCTTGACTCTTAAGATTAAACGTAATGGAAACATGAGAGTTTTACTATCATATACGTAACGTAATAAAAAATAGTGCTGAAAATTTTTATGTATCACATTAAGAAACTTGATATTTTTTTCTACTTATTTTTATAATTTATGTATTTACGTGTAATAATGTTATACTTAGCAATAAAACATATTTAAAACCGTGTTAATGATATCACTATATATTATCAGTGTTGTAGCAAACAACGGTTGTAACGTGATAAGTAATATTTGCACTGTGGTTAAATGTTATTATTATGCAAATATAAATCTGCTTGTATTAATTATGCTCTTTCTGCTGGAATTATATCACGTAGACAGTATAGATAGCTCGTGACGCGTAATTGATTAGTTAGTTATTTCATATATATATTTTAATTATTTAGTTATTAATTATTAGTTATCATTCCATATGAATCTACACACATACACACACACACACATCATTTTATTGAACGCATTTGAACGCTTTTGTTTTATTACAAGAAAGAACATCGTATCCTTGGAGATATTTCATCGCTGACGTTGCGACGAAATTAATAAAGGTTTTATGTGTAATGTTCATCGCGTTTTTTTCTGTCGTATCTCTAATTTCTTGAAGCCGCCCCACAATGTCGAAGAATTATTGCCGCTGCTGCTCCTTCATGACGTATCTTTTGCCGTAAAATCGCGCCACCTCGCACATCATCGTTAACGTGTATTGCAGAGGAGAAAGTGTACAGACAAGGATAATATCCTCGTTTGCTGACATTCTCCAAAGCAATTACCAAATCGATGGGCGGCCGTTCGTCGATATAGCATCTCGCAAAGTTCTCATCGAGTCGGGTGTAGATCTGGTAGAATAGGATCTCGTTGTGAAATTGAGGATCGATGCGAACTATCTAAGGACGATCGCCTCTTGTGTGGGTCTCTTCAGTATTAAAGAAAGTTCCTTCTGTCCCTTTGTCCTCTTTTTAAACTTCAGGCTTACGTAATACAAAGGAGATATAAAAACGTCGGTAGAGTTCGTATTGAGCTTCGTCGACTTTTAGATCGAGATTCTGTTATCTTTGATATCGCTCCTTTAAGCTATTTGTGAAAATTTACGTCGCCGGATAGTTTATTCGCTCTACAATGTAGGATTGAATATTCAAGACAAAATTGTTTAAACTAACTTGTATAACTCGAACAATTAATTATTACGTTAATTCTGAGACGTTTAGTAACCTGTTTTTAAACATATCATGACTTCAGCTAAGTAAGTTTATCTTACGCAAAGGCAATACAAAATTATGGGAGACTTTTAATGCATTGCATATATTGTAAAATTAATTTTTTTTTAATTTTAGATGTATGTCAATACTATGGGTAATTATTCAAGAAGCATTTACATGTTATTGATTTCTACTATATATCTGAAAAAATTAATCGCAGTTGAACCGCAATTAAAAATATTGTGTACTTGATGAAAAAAACATTGTCGATATGTGGACATAACATTATTATTAGTCATTTTAATGCGGTCGATAACGAATTATGCATTTTTAAAAGATTAATTAATCGAAAATACTGACCTTTTATTTTGGAAAAAATATGATTTTTCGAAAAATTGCATCAGCCACCTTTGCCTTTGTTTGATATGACAGATAATCAATTCATTTTAGTGCATATTTTTTTAAATTTATATATTATATTGTGTAGTTATATGTAGTTTTATATTTCTCTATTTGTGCATTAAATGAGACAACAGTTGTAATATATTAAGTACTAAAATTAAAAAGAACGAAATAATATTTAAAATATTCTATCATATGATAATGCTGAACCATTTTGCATTTTTAAGATTTGTGTTTTACACAGGTTGCATTTTATTTTTTGCAAATTATTAACAATCTTTATATCATACAAAATTAGTATTTAACGTATGAGAGCATATATTTAGTCAAGCGATAAATATAACTTTAGACAGCCAGTGTTTCTAATCTTATAATTAGATACTAACATTATGATATTATATCAATATGATAATCAGTATTTAAGTATTATTAAAATACATTCCACAGCATAGCGATAACTATGTATTTAATTAAATACAGTAAGATTATTATCAATCGCAGAGAAAATTTTATATTTAATGCTCACATATGGATGATACATATATTCTATCTGATTTTTTCGTATTTTTGAATAAATCTGGGAAATGTATTTTGAAATATTTTAAAAAAAGAAAATGAATAAATCTCTATGCGTTTTATTCTGAGGAATAAAACGAATTCATTTAGCCCAATTTCCTATTTTTTCATTTGTATTGTCTCACATTTCTATGACCCAAAGAGAGACTCATGGCTACCAATGCTTTGGGAAAAGGCCGGAAGAAAGAGAGCACGGAAAATGGGAGGCGGAGAGAGTAACTAGGAGGTGCACAAAAGTGGAGCCGGGGAGGGATAAATTAATACAATTGTCGCTCGTATATTGAAAACAAGTGATAAATATAAGGCCAACTTATCGAGCTGAATATTCGAGATGTTCAGTCAACTACCATTTATTACATGTATAAATTATAAAACTACAGTCATTATATTAAAACTAACGCAAATTACAATCATTCTATAAACGTTTCGACCGCACGCGGTCTTCTTCAGTATAATTATTGAAATATAATTCTTACAATTCACATAATATTGAAATTTAATTATAGTTATTCAGAATCAAGAGTTTTTGAGTAATTAACGCGTGTTTCAATCCGTCCTGTCCAACAATGTTCGCCTCGATATGATCCCTGATTTTGTTCAGATCTCGGATAGTTTCATCGTTAATATGCGAGAAATTAACCCGTTCCGTAGGCGCTGCGATTTATAAAAAATTATCGATCAACGCATGTCCAAATTATAATATGTATCCCCTACAATTGGTAGTATGCTTACCTATCATCGTTCTTCTTGATAATTTTGCTACTTATTAACAGTTATTAAGGATGACACATAACAAACCAACAATACAGAAAGACAGCTCATTTTAAACTCTACTTGATCGGAGAGCGTGCGTGTTTATATATGATCTAATATCTATGTTTTACTCGTTAATGTCCTATTTGTCCTATTATTATTTCTTGTTCGCTAATATATCCAAAATATCAAAATACGACTCGCTAAGTAACTCAGTATCTTTGTTTAAATTTAGTCCATTTTTTTTGTTCCTTGATATGTAGCATCTCAGAAATGAGTCCTTTTTATAATAATTATTTTCGTTGTCCATGATCTTAACATTGTCCCAATTAAAAGTATGATGTTCATTATTATGTGTTCAGAAATTACTGAATGTTTCGTTGAGTCCAACCTAATATTATTTTTATGTTCTTTTATTCGCGTCTGCAATTGCCTCTTTGTTTGGCCTACATAAGATGCATTACAATTATTGCAACTGATCTTATAAACCACATTCGAATTGCATGGATGTTTAGTTTTATCTTTCTGCGCGTTAATTATATTATCCAGTTTGTTGAGACATCTATACCCTACCATACAATTTTTATTTGTTCCGAGGAAACAATCATTTCTGAGATCCCATCTATATACGGAATGACAAAGAATTTTTTATTGACCGAGTCATTTCTTATACTTTTTGTTCTTTCTATGTTGGCCTGTCTCTCTATAATGCTCCCCCTTAGATATGATGTGTTCTATCCGATGATTAATTTTGTTAAAAATCAGATCAAGAGGGTAACCATTGCTCTGAGTATATAAATTAATTAACTCCCAAATTTTTTATTAAAAAATAGTGGATGTGATAGCAATAGACATCTGTCTACAAGGTTATATATTATTCCTATTTTGTGGCATAGTGGGTGGTTTGAATAAAATGATAACGTCCTTCCTGAGAAGGTTTCTTTTTGATACCAGTCTATATATATTTTGTTATTAATAATTTTAAGTGATAAATCTAAGAAATTCAAGCTATGGTTAACCTCTTGTTCGACCGTGAATTTAAGTCTTTCATGATAGTTGTTAACAATTATTCACAATCTGAGTCATATAGTCATAGAGGTGGCCACTATTATGTCATCCACATAACGAAATAAAACAAACATTCCAAATTCAACGCTTGAGAACTGTATCCTCAAGATCTTGCATAACCAGGTCTGCAATAATTGGTGATAACGGTGACCCCATAGGGGTCCCAAACGTCTGTTTATAAATTATGTCATCAAATGTAAAATATGTAGAAGTCAATATGAAGTTTATACCCCCCAAAAATTCGTTTTTCGGTATTTTAGTATTTATTCCAATGTTGATCCCATCTATCGTTAATACCGTCAATCGCAAGATCCAGAGGAACGTTCGTAAACAAAGACACCACATCCAAGGAAACATCCTATCATTCTGCATCAATCTTTTTACCAGACAATATGTGTACAATCAAAACTATTATTAATATGACTTTTCGCTTTGGGTAGACTAGTTCGTAAGGTGTTTTGTTAAAAACGAAGCCAGCGAGTATAGAGCTGTATCAACCGATGAAACTATGATTCTAACTGGATAGTTTTCCTTATGGATTTTAGGTAATCCATACGCTTTTGCGAAGGAGAGAATCACTACAACGTAATTTAATAATATTCGTTTTTTGAAATATAATCTTCCTTAAGCCATCTCTTCAACAAATCATTCAAATCGTTCTCTATTTTTTTGCACGGATTTTTTTTAACAATAGTGTAAGTGTTGACCATCTTTTAAACGTTTTCCATTTGTTAATTAAATGAGATCTTTCGATTGCCACCGTAGCATTACCCTTGTCCGCGCGTGTGATAGAACATTCGGATGGTCTTTTACAAAATTTTATTAAATCTCTGTGTGCACCAAGTAATTTTTGTTGACTTACGTCATTTTTATCTTCGTGTTCAGAAGTTGTGCAAATTTTGGAACCCGCGATATATCTGATCGTTGTGAGATTATTAAATTATTTCGTTTGCTATTACTCTCTATGTCCTTGATGAATTCATGTATCGCTGTTTTTTTACTAACTATTCGGAAGACAGAATTTATCACCCATTTGCAACAGATTAGAAAAACGTTAGGCGGAATGTCTGTGTTGGAAAGATTAACAAACCATTTTTTATTAGTATTTTCCAAAGGGTTAATTGTATCATTGAGAAATTTATTGGCTTCTATGTGTATATTTGATCTCCTTGGCATCATTAGTGATTTGCCCTGAGAGAATTTTGTGATATTTTCGTCGGTTGTGAAGTTTCAAAATGTAAAGAACAATGTATATCTATAGGTTTGATGCACCGTTATCACCAATTATTGCAGACCTGGTTATGCAAGATCTTGAGGATACAGTTCTCAAAGCGTTGAATTTGGAATGTTTGTTTTATTTTCGTATGTGGATGACATAATAGTGGCCACCTCTATGACTAATATGACTCAGATTGTGAATAATTTAACAACTATCATGAAAGACTTAAATTCACGGTCGAACAAGAGGTTAACCATAGCTTGAATTTCTAGATTTATCACTTAAAATTATTAATAACAAAATATAATAGACTGGTATCAAAAGAAACCTTCTCAGGAAGGACGTTATCATTTTATTCAAACCACCCACTATGCCACAAAATAGGAATATATATAACCTTGTAGACAGATGTCTATTGCTATCACATCCACTATTTTTTAATAAAAATTTGGAGTTTTAATTATTAATATACTCAGAAGCAAATGGTTACCCTCTGATCTGATTTTAACAAAATTAATCATCGGATAGAACACATCATATCTAAGGGGAGCATTATAGAGAGACAGGCCAACATAGAAAGAACAAAAAGTTATAAGAAATGACTCGGTCAATAAAAAATTCTTTGTCATCTTCCGTATATAGATGGGATCTCAGAAATGATTGTTTTCCTCGGTAAAAAAAAAATTGTATGGTAGGGTATAGATGTCTCAACAAACTGGATAATATTATTAAAGCGCAGAAAGATAAAACTAAACATCCATGCAATTCGAATGTGGTTTATAAGTCAGTTGCAATTATTGTATGCATCTTATGTAGGCCAAACAAAGAGGCAATTGCAGACGCGAATAAAAGAACATAAAATAATATTAGGTTGGACTCAACGAAACATTCAGTTAATTTCTGAACACATAATAAATGAACATCATAATTTTAATTGGGCACAATGTTAAGATCATGGACAACGAAAATAATTATTATAAAAGACTCATTCTGAGATGCTACATATCAAGGAACAAAAAAATGGACTAAATTTAAACAAGATTACTGAGTTACTTAGCGAGTCGTATTTGATATTTTGGAATATTAGCGAACAAGAAATAATAATAGGACAAATAGGACATTTAACGAGTAAAACATAGATATTAGATCATATATAAACACGCACGCTCTCCGATCAAGTAGAGTTTAAAAATGAGCTGTCTTTCTGTATTGTTGGTTTTGTTATGTGTCATCCTTAATAACTGTTAATAAGTAGCAAAATTATCAAGAAGAACGATGATAGGTAAGATACTACCAATTGTAGGGGATACATATTATAAATTTGGGACATGCAGTTGATCGGTAATTTTTATAAATCGCAGCGCCTACGGAACGGGTTAATTTCTCGCATATTAACGATGAAACTATCCGAGATCTGAACAAAATCAGGGATCATATCGAGGCGAACATTGTTGGACAGGACGGATTGAAACCCGCGTTAATTACTCAAAAACTCTTGATTCTGAATAACTATAATTAAATTTCACATATTACTGTGAATTGTAAGAATTTATATTTCAATAATTATACTGAAGAAGACCGCGTGCGGTCGAAACGTTTATAGAATGATTGTAATTTGCGTTAGTTTTAATATAATGACTGTAGTTTTATAATTTATACATGTAATAAATGGTAGTTGACTGAACATCTCGAATATTCAGCTCGATAAGTTGGCCTTATATTTATCACTTTGTATCTTTTATATTTATTTTTTCAAAATAAACTTTTACTTATTAAATTTTAATTTTATTATGTCTTTAAACTTTTTCTCGATTAGTATAAATTAAAGAAAAGTAAAGATAAATTAAAAGTAAATATAGAAAGGGCAAATATATATATATATATATCTAGTATAGAGAAAAGAACCTCAAAATAAATATTAAAACAAATTATAATATATAAAAATGCAAAATAAAAAAGTATTTTAAAATATATTAAAAATTTTTTAAATTTATAAATATGTATAAATACAATAAGGTATTTTTATGCTACTTACATATTACCTATTATAAATCGATTTTTCTAGTATAAATGTATTTTTATTGATATTGTATTATACATTTTTTTGAACGGATTGTATAAACCTTTTTTTTTATAATAATTTATTTGCACAAAAATATTATCAATATTAATGTATGCATCTCATTCGAACATGACATGAGGTTACGAAACGTTTTCTAAGCAACCAAGATCCTTAGATGTAGCAACACATCAGTTAAATCTTTGACATTTTATCTCCGCGGCCTGGCTGCACTCTTTCGCTGTTCCATGTAGCCCTTGGTTGCTAGCATTTCTATATCTAATTTACTATATCCCCACAACACCGGTAGAAAGTATGACGCGATAATGAGACCGAAGAAAGCGCCTCTTTTGAAATCATCCAGAAAAACATCGTACGAGTATTTCTCGGCATTCCAAATGCCAGCGTCCGACAGATACTTCTTAAGCTCATTGTGATAGACTCGTATGAATTCGAAAAACTTGTATCTTCTCATTTCGGTTAGAACAAGAGACGCAGAGGAACGTAGAAAGGTCGACGACGGGCCTCGCGTATTTCCATTCCGCGAAGTCGATCGGTATCCCCCGTAGCTGTCCATCGTCTTCTTTTTTGAAGAGAAGGTTGGTCAACACATAATCGCCATGACACGTGGTAGATAAAGGTTCTACAGTCTCCAAGATTTTCGTCATGTTGCCGTACGTGTTCGAGATTAAGGCTGCCATTTTATCGCAGAACTCTTTCTCGTAGTTGTTACTGCGAAGATAATTCACCGTTCTCATTACTATTGTCTTTAAAAAATTCTTGCGTTCCTGTACCATATCAATGGGAAATTTGGTTTCACGCAATTGGTTCGCAATATTGAAGAATTTTTCTCGCTGCAGCTCCTTCATAACGTATCCTTTTCCGTGGAATCGTGCTATCTCGCGCATCGCCGTTATGACATATTCCAAAGGAGGGTCGTACGTGAATGGGCAATGATAATATCCTCGAGCATTGACATTTTCCAAAGCGATCACTGAATCGCAAGCCTGTTCATGGACGTAGTAGCATCTCGCCAAATTTTCGTCAGGCCGGGCGTATGTAGAGTAGAACAAAATCTCGTTATGAAGCTTAGATTCCATTAAAAGTAGCTCTCTCTCTTTTTCTTCCACCACGGATCTCTTTATTATGAGAGAAAGTTTCTCGCTCTTTTCCTTATTTTTTAACTTCACGGTTACATAATGTAGATTGGAGGATTTTACGACCGACGTGACCTCCACGTATTCTTCTTCTTCGATGTCTGATCCTAATTTCTTACTTATTTTTGATATTATATCTTTAAGCCATTGAACATCCGTGTCGTGAGACATTTTATTCGCTCTGCAACATACAATTTATTGTATCCGAATTTAAATTCGCGCATGTATCACTCGAGTCAAATTCGTTTTAACTTTAAAAAATTGAATAGTTAGTTACTGCGTGGTTCTGATGTTTATATAGTACTTTGCGTAAAGCGAAAAAGGGGACCGTCGCGCCGCGGTCGTGTACTCGTTCGAACGATTCCGTCCCGAATTCGATCCTATGAAAGATAAGGAAGAGCCGAGAATCTCGAACCCCGCGATATATCGTCCGCCATACCACCAACGATGTTGTGTGCTGTTAGCGCCCCGGCGGTTTGCCTCGCGGCGTATTTTCCGTGTGGGCTTCCCGCTGCTGGCCCACTGTTCGACGCTTCACTCTCTCCTCCCGCATCCCTCTTATCATATATATTAGAGGAGAGACGACGATTAGGACGCTGGAGGAGGCCACGGCTAAACGAAAATCACTATGCGAACTACCTCCAGAGCAGGGCGTGAGATTACCCGCATTACCCCTCTGAATTTAAGCATATTATTAAGCGGAGGAAAAGAAACTAACCAGGATTTCCTTAGTAGCGGCAGAGCGAACAGGAAAAGAGCCCAGCACAGAATCCCGCGGTTTCCGCCGCAGGGAAATGTGGTGTTTGGGGAGGATCCGCTTATCCCGAGGTGCCGCGTCGCGTCCAAGTCCATCTGAATGGGGCCACTTACCCGTAGAGGGGTGCCAGGGCCTGTAGCGACCGGCTTGCGCGCCTCGGGAGGATCTCTCCTTAGAGTCGGGGTTGCTTGAGAGTGCAGCTCTAAGTGAGTGGTAAACTCCATCTAAGGCTAAATACGACCACGAGACCGATAGCGAACAATACCGTGAGGGAAAGTTGAAAAGAACTTGAAGAGAGAGTTCAAGAGTACGTGAAACCGTTCAGGGGTAAACCTAAGAAACCCAAAAGATCGAACGGGGAGATTCATCGTCAGCGGCGCTGGCTTCGCGTCGGTCGGCGATGTCACCGCGGAGTCCTTGTGGCTTGCGCGCGGGCACGCTACCGTGCGCCGATGTCCGGGCGCTCGTCGTCGTGGCACTTCTCCCCAAGTAGAACGTCGCGACCCGCTGGGTGTCGGTCTACGGCCCGGGTGCGGTGTCTGTCGCGTCGCCGGTAAAACGGCACAGCGACAAACCCTCGGTCGCCCGGCCGGTCTGCTCGGCGGTACGCGCAAGGTATCAGGCCGCACTATTCACGGTGCGTCGAGAACCGTCGCAAGCGCGCGCCACGGTACTCGGAGATTACGGACTTCGCGCCGTCCCCGGTCCTGGCCCGCTGTTGGTTACAGTACGGTACACCTTCGACAGGCCTGCGAACGTCTCCCGCGGTCTCGCGGGGAGACCGATACCGGTCGGCGACGCTACTGCTTTGGGTACTCTTAGGACCCGTCTTGAAACACGGACCAAGGAGTCTAACATGTACGCGAGTCATTGGGACTTGTCGCGAGACCTAAAGGCGTAATGAAAGTGAAGGTCGCCCTGGCCGTCGACCTAGGGAGGATGGGCCGCGTCGCGATGCGGCCTCGCACTCCCGGGGCGTCTCGTTCTCATCGCGAGAAGAGGCGCACCCAGAGCGTACACGTTGGGACCCGAAAGATGGTGAACTATGCCTGGTCAGGACGAAGTCAGGGGAAACCCTGATGGAGGTCCGTAGCGATTCTGACGTGCAAATCGATCGTCGGAACTGGGTATAGGGGCGAAAGACTAATCGAACCATCTAGTAGCTGGTTCCCTCCGAAGTTTCCCTCAGGATAGCTGGCACTCGGCCGTTCCGCACGGAACGCGCGCGAGTCTCATCTGATAAAGCGAATGATTAGAGGCCTTGGGGCCGAAACGATCTCAACCTATTCTCAAACTTTAAATGGGTGAGATCTCTGGCTTTCTTGAATTATGAAGCCACGAGCATCTACGGATCAGAGTGCCAAGTGGGCCATTTTTGGTAAGCAGAACTGGCGCTGTGGGATGAACCAAACGCAGAGTTAAGGCGCCCAACTCGACGCTCATGGGACACCATGAAAGGCGTTGGTTGCTTAAGACAGCAGGACGGTGGCCATGGAAGTCGGAATCCGCTAAGGAGTGTGTAACAACTCACCTGCCGAAGCAACTAGCCCTGAAAATGGATGGCGTTGAAGCGTCGAGCCTATACTCTGCCGTCAGCGGCAAGTGGGGCGGCAACCGGGAGCGGGCGTTAGTCTTCTCTCGCGTCGTCACGAAGCCCTGACGAGTAGGAGGGTCGCGACGGTGAGCGCAGAAGGGTCTGGGCGCGAGCCTGGCTGGAGCCGCCGTCGGTGCAGATCTTGGTGGTAGTAGCAAATACTCCAGCGAGGCCCTGGAGGACTGACGTGGAGAAGGGTTTCGTGTGAACAGCCGTTGCACACGAGTCAGTCGATCCTAAGCCCTAGGAGAAATCCTATGTCAATGACGGCGTACAATATACTCGAGTGTCGAGAAATAATAATAAATATTATACGAAAGACACACGCCCGTCGGGCGAAAGGGAATCCGGTTCCTATTCCGGAACCCGGCAGCGGAACCGCATACAATTCGGGCCCTCGTAAGAGTGTTCGTCGGGGTAACCCAAAATGACCTGGAGACGC
>NW_028189255.1:0-30735 GCF_048542155.1 Nylanderia fulva
TCCCTTATAATGGACAACACAAGCAGTGCAACGAGTGATAAACAGCAGAGGACTGAAAAGGATCGCCGACGTCCAAAGACAACGCCAACCTACGACAACCTCACGGGCAGCGCATCATCACGCACGACACCCGCCGTATCTATTACCAACAGGAAACAGCCGTTATCAGCCCACGAGTGATCGAGTTGCAACAGCAGCAGCCGACCCGTAAAGAGCGTAACAATGCGAGCCGTAATACTGTAAGTCCGAATTTATTTGTTTGCGTGAATGTCGGAAGGTGACGCAACACCCCGACGAGCAATCAAAAACCAATCGTGATTACATAGTGCACCCGTACGATTAGCGACTCGAGTATTGCCGTTAACCTTGCAAAATCTTGAAAGCGTTCGCAGAAATTTTGAAAGCGACTTGTCCAGCAAAAATAATACCGAGTTACTAATTTTGACGCAAATATATTCCCAAATAATCCGAGCGACTCCGTATCTCAAGACGAACCACGTTGATTGCGACCGTATGTCAGTCGAACTCCGAGTAGAGTATCTTCGCAAAGGAAATTTTTATTAACGTCATACGACAGCGAAATTTTCGACCCCGAAGAAATTTATAGCCAAATAAATATGGTAAAAAATACAAACGCGGACGCGATTGTTCGGCCAACCGCGATAGACGCCGAAATAAGCATGCTCCGACAAACCCTTGCCCAAATGGGGCAAAATTTAGACGCCACGTTGCAACCACCCTCTGTCATAGCGCCTGGGAAAACTTCCCAAATGCTTAATATAATACAAGCTATATAATGCGGAACTACATACAATAAACACACGTATAGATAGGATAGAAACCACACGGGCATACACACACACACAGACGAACGACAGGAGTCCGATTTACGAAACCGACGGAGTATTGCACGACAATTTGTCTTTAAAAGAAGCGTGAATGATGATACCAGAATTCGACGATACTTCGCGACACCACCTATAAGAATTTTTGAATGCATGCACATATACCATGCAAAACATACACCCAGGAAATGAAGTCTTTGATACAGGGCATACTATTTACTAAACTAAAAGGCAAAGCCATGCAAGATTTCGAAACGCGAGATATACAAACATTTGAAGAATTAAAACAGCTAAAGACTTTATATCAAAGCAAGCAAAGTACTTCCCGCTTATAATTAGAATTTAATTTGCTAAAACAAAAATATAATGAGACAACACAAAGTTTCGGGCAACGCGTTGACCAGCTTGCGATGAATTTGTATGACTTAATGATAGAAGGAGAAAATCATGCGAGCGCAGCTAAACGCACTATTGTGCAAACTATTCAAAAACGAACATTATTGAATTTTCAATTAGGGCTACGAAGCGACTTAAAGGTACTCGTACACTCACAGCGATATAAGACGCTTTAAGAAGCAATAGCTGGCGTAAGCGCGGAAGAGAAACTTATCGGACCTAGCATATCACGGGCAACTAACTCTTCGCTATATAAACCCGAATCAGCGCGACAAGGACAGCGAACAATTGGACAGTGTTATAAATGCGGAAAAAACGGACATTACGGACGAGACTGTCGCAGCAAGATCAACGTCCTGCCAAAACCCGAAAAATCCTCGCGTGTAATCGCCGTCGAAAAATTCTGTACACATTGCAAGAAACGCGGACATAACCGCGACGAATGTTGGACATTAAACGGAACACCGAGAAACAAGACCAATAAGAAGACCGGAAAAAATTGCGAAGTATTAATAAAATAGATAATCAAAAAATCTGGCAGGGAGAAACTCCGATTCCGAGCGTAGCAGCGATAAAGACGGAGAGCGCGGAGATAAGATTAAGAAGACTCGCGCGCTCGAATCTCAAGTGACATACGTGCGCCGAACGCCGAGAGAGAGAACGAGTTTAAATATAATTGCTCTGCCCATGCGTGAGGTAAAACACGGAAAAGTAAATATGCTTTACGATTCAGGAGCTACATTAATAAAAGTGAAACATTTAAAGGGCGAGACCGAAGTTTACAATGATAAAATAACTCTTGTCTGAATAACCGGTCATAAAGCAAGGACGATCGAGAAAATGTACGCGACCATTGAGCTAAATGACAATAAAATAAAACACGTAATTTATGTCGTGAAGGATGATTTCTCGATGGAATACGACGGAATCATAGGAATCGATTTTCTCCAGAAGTAACAAGTTATGTGCGATTATAAAAAACGCGAATTACGAATCAGAGACGCCGTCCTAAAATTACAGCCGTATAATAAAATTGTTTTAAAACCGCGAAGTGAAACAATTATACAAGCAATAACAAATTGTAACGAGATAGGCATAATAAAAGCAGAAGAGACCACACCAAGGATTCATATCGGACGATGCCTAGTAGAGCCGAAAAATTTTCAATGTCCCGTCAGTGTAATCAACACTACCGATAACGCGGTCGAGATACGTACGCCGCTCGTCACCATAGAAGACGTAAGCGAAGATGACACACATGAAGTATATACAACACGCACGGGCGAAACTTTCAACTCATTATCGCGTGATGAACAAATCTGACAATTATTATGCATGGAGCATTTAAATATAATAAAGGAGAAAAAGCCATTTAAAAAAATTGCAAAAAATATAGCGATGTATTTTACTTAAACGGAGAATCTCTATCATGCACCGCAACATTAAAACACAAGATAAACACACGCACCGATCAACGTGAGACCGTATCGCCTTCCCGAGAAGTACAAGATAGAAGTAAATAAGCAAGTACAAGAAATGTTGAAAGACGGAATTATTAGTACAAGCATTAGCCAATGGAATGCGCCATTATTAGTAGTGCTGAAAAAAGTGGATGCGTCAGGAAAACCGCGATTAAGGGTAGTAATAGACTTCCGAAAATTAAATAAATTAACAATAGGCGATTCATTCCCACTGCCAAACATTACCGATATAGATCTGTTAAAATTAGTTCAATTTAACTTGCTTTTAATCGATTTTATGTTTCGCCGGTTAAGGCAATATCGAGACGAGCGCTTGTTGCGAAAACCGAGCGTGTTTACCCGTGTTCCGCACGGTTCCGTCCCCTTACCGCGTCTTACCGTGCCGTCTTCGCCATCAGCTGTTTTGCAAAAACATCTAGACCTTGACACGTTATCGCACGATCAGCTGTTCAATATTGTCAGTCGATATCCTACCGCTGTATCATATACATCTCGGTGTCGATTCTCGCCTGTTTTTGCGCAAATCTTTCTCGAATAATTCTCGCAATTAAGTGTATCAAATTCTTATTTATTAGAATAAACTTTTGTTCTTAATTAATCATTATTCATTAAAACCTTAAATTGCAATCAAAACATCAAACAAGATCAGTTGGGAAACGCCAAATATTTTACGACGCTTGACCTCGCATCGGGATACCACCAAATACCGATGGCCGAGCGCGACAAAAATAAAAGTCTTTTCAACTGCCTACGGACATTATGAGTTTAATCAAACTGTTTAACTGTTTGGACTTAAAAACGCATCTGCGACGTTCCAACGACTGATGAACTCGGTGCTAACAGTGATACAAGGACTTCGATGTCTTGTTTATCTCGATGACATCGTTGTATACGGATCCAGTTTAGAGGATCGTAATAGAAGATTCGTGGAAGTACTACAACGATTACGAAAACACAATCTCAAGTTCTAGCCTGACAAACGCGAATTTTTACGCAAGGAGATAATATATCTAAAGCATATTATTTCCGAAAATGGCATACTACCCGATCCATCAAAATTGGAGGCGGTAAAAAATTTTCCGACGCCGCGAAAAGTAAAAGATATACAATTGTTTATCGGACTAGCGGGCTATTACCGAAAATTTATTGAAGACTTCTCGCGAATTGCAAAACCGTTAACAAAATTAACAAAGAAAACGGAAACTTTTGAAAAAAGAACGAGCAACAAATAGCATTTGATAAACTAAAAAGAAAAATTAATGACGGCGCCAGTACTGAAGTACCCGGACTTCAATGAAGAATTCAATGTGACTACCGATGCCTTCGACTACGCAATCGGAGCCGTGCTGTCACAAGCGCCGGTAGGCAAGGATAGATCTATCGCGTACGCCAGTCGACTATTATCTCGTGCGGAACAAAATTATAATACCACGGAAAAGGAACTATTGGCAATCGTATGGGCTGTTAAACATTTCTGACCATATATTTATGGCACAAAGTTTAAAATAATTACAGACCATAAACCTTTAATATGGCTGTTCAATGTAACTGACCCCGGATCGAGATTAATCCGCTAGAGATTAAAACTCGAGGAGTATGATTATGAAATCATACATAAAGCCGGACGAGCAAACGCAAATGCCGACGCGCTAAACCGACAGGTAACTCAAGATATCACTGAGAGAAAAAGAAACGAAATCTTCACATTAGAAAAAGAAGAACTGGCCGATAACACAAGGAAATATTCGGAGGAGGAAAAAAATCAAATACTCTACGAATATCACGATGCACCCATATGAGGACATTAAGAAACGAACTATTAGAAGAATTCGATTAAACCATAACTGGTCAGGATTGACAAGAGATGTCGAATGATATATTACTAAATGCAAATCCTGCCAGAAAAAGAAGTTATCGCGACGAATAAAAGCACTCCTCGTGATCACAGATACTCCGAATAAACCATTCGAGAAATGTGTACTAGATATTCTCGGACCTTTAACAATTACCACTAACGGAAATAAATATTTGTTAACATTTCAGGATAACCTGACAAAACTCAGTAAAGCGATACCAATCGCAAATCAAGAAGCAAATAAGTAGGTATACTCCATAGTATGGGGGTTCTAGACCAGGGGCAATGAGGAGGGGTGAGGGGCGAGGGGAATCGGGGGCGAGAAGGTATGACGTCACGCGGGGGAGAGAATCTTATCAGCTGATAAGCTTATCTTATCAGCTCAAGTTTCAAGATAAGGGCCCCTTATCGGATCATGTTACCTGATATGTTTATAAATAAAAGATAAATATATATCTATTACAAAATAAGATAAACATATATCTAATACAACAATATCTATTACATAAACAAGATAAGATAATCAGATATCTTTGGCAAATGCGTCGAGACATGTTTTCGCGGAGGAGGGGGTACAGTGCCCCCAATAAGCGGCGGTTTTTCATTGTTTATTTTAGGAAGAAATACCAGCGTCGATAACCAGCGGCTGCAGTGGCGGCGGGAATAATGCGCAAATACTTGTTTGACGCGAGATCGATACGGCGTCCGATAGCCGTAAATTGACCGGTGCGGTGTCACGTCCGGCCGTATAAATTTTTTCGTTTACTCCAAGTTCCTTAAACGCTATTTGAAAAGCGCGCCAAAGCCGGCCATGACGCTTAACTCCGCCTAGAAACTAAGCGTGGCGCTTCGTAGCGCCTAAGGATCTCCCACCACGGTGAAGCCCCTACTCCGGAGAGTTCCCCCTCTCCAGGCCGCCGCAGGCCCGAGCCGCCGAAACGAAGGACCTCAGAGCAGTCCCGAATTTCGGCAGTTCTCTGCGCGACACCGAACAGTATAGTCGCACTCCTAAATTCTAACTCTAAGTCCAAATTCTAAATCCTAACTCTAATTCTAAAATTCTAACTCTAAGTATAATATTCTAACTCTAAATTCTAAGTCTAAATCTAAATTCTAATTCTAAGTTTTAGTCTCGAATTTTGTACTACTATACGAATAAATCAGTGTATTCATGTGTGAAAACTAGTGTTCAGTATTCTTCAAAACTTCCACTCCCGTGATAAAATACGATAGCGTTTAAATTTGTCATACGGCGTTTGAATTCAGAATAATTCAAACTGTGTTTGGAGCGGACCACCGCTCATCACAGTCAGAATTAACATTCTCAGCATTTGCCAAAATAAGGAATTGATAGTGAGGTCCGCCGCATATCAACCCTCCTTATTTGAGTAATCATTCAGAGGATGCATCAAATTCAATAGCCTAAGACGCGACGCGCAGGAAGGAAGAATCAATTACGAAAAACTAAACCGACTTTATCGCGAATCAGCGACCGAGGAATATTCTCAATTCCTCGGAGTGGGAATATCAGGCCGATCCTGAATACGAGAACATTTTCAACATTAAAAATAATAACAACGACGAACTCCTACAGTGGAAGTGCATACCAATAACGTTCCAACCACGACGCCTGCCGCCGCCAAACATCCCAGTGAACGACCCTCGCCGCACGCACTACCTCCAAGTACGAGCCGACACGATCAAGAAGTGCTACTAAAGGTAAGTGAAATTCACGTTAACCTAAGGAATCGCGCGTGTTAGCAAATTCAGAGACGCTTCTACCACGTGGAAGAGAACATTCCTAGAAAAATCTCCGACGCATTTTTCCTCTTTCCATCGTCACTGCGGAAGCTATAAAAAAAAGGTCGGGCTATAAAACTAGGGTCGACCACCACATGCGGTGCCACCCTCGGAATTCTAACACGGAAAAACGCAAATAGTTCAATCTCTTAAAAATCTTGTGTCTCAGAAATAACTTCGTAAATCCGTACAACAAAGTAGTCATTTAAACAATAATCAATTGAGAACACTTTCGATTTACCAACATTACCGACGATATACCGACATACGTTCTTTTACCGACGTTATCGACAATATACCAACATACGTTCTTTTACCGACATTACCGACGATATACCGACATACGTTTTTTTACCGACGTTATCGACAATATACCGACATACGTTCTTTTACCGACATTACCGACTATATACCAACATACGTTCTATACCGACATTACCAACCATATACCGACGAACGTTCTTTACCAACGGGTTACTCGACACCTTACTGGCACCTACCAGTGTTTACTGAACAATTACCGACGTTTTTGCCGACGACTACTAACTTCGCGATAACTGCCGGTTTCACCGAAGATCTACGAGCGAATGACGACATTATCAATTCGATTACGCAACAAACACAAATGTGCCCACTCACCCTTAGAGGTATAACTCCTCCTCCAGAAGTTAATCTCTTTGTACCGTTTGAACCCTTATTCTATTGCCAAGTGGTGTCGGGTACATCCATTTTGAGACTAAGGCAGCTCCTCTGCATTTCATGCTACTCCACCTTACCTAGAGTCTCGAAATTACTTTGGAACAAGGATTCGGAAGCATACTCTAATCATAGGCGGAACACCTATCGAATAAATTGCCGGAGTCTGCAACTTCCGACTTACCCTCACGCGAATCGGTGATTTGTGCGAGCTTTTGTCATTTACGTACGAAGATTACTTACGCAAACCCCAACGACCGTTTCGCATAGAGCAATCGACGAAGCTATCTTTATTACAGTAGAGTCCACAGGTAGGTCCCACGCATATAATCCGATCACCTCAGTTCCAGCGCGAATAACCTCAGATCGCGGGTATCCCCGGGGAGAATCGCATAGATTCGCGTACCCGTAATAGCGATCGTGTCTCGTGGAAAAAGCCGAGCTCTGCATTCAAATTTTCGCAGCCGCGACCCCACGAGACGTAACAGCGGTAATTAATGCAGACTATATCGAACCACTACAATTTTTGGAAAATGCCAAAAACATTGTAATCGAGAACGTGCAAAATGTGTTGCAAAGACACACCAGTGTGAAGGTGAACACTGTATTCAACGGTGAGTTTGTATCTGGTGACAAGTATACCAATAAAAGTATCAAGACGAGAAACTTTGAACTCTTTCGCACGTTTGATTTACGCGAGTGGTACAAGTGCCGCGTTCTCGAGCTCACACTAGCAGCGCTAGAAGAATTCCAGGAACGCGATAGCGGCTGGGCATTGTCGCAAATAATCGATTTGACTGTAAATATAAATAAATACAATCCAATGCGCGCAGGATGCCGTATCAAATTATCGCAAAAATTGTGACAAAGAGAGCGGTGGTTAATGTGCGATCAGCAGACAATGCGTGTTTCGTATGATCAGTGATGGCTGCTCTGTATCCTGCCGAAATACATGTGAATCGGGAATCCTCCTATCCGCATTACACAGTGCTGAAGCTCCAGAACATTGAGTTTCCAGTGATTGTGAATCAAATTATAAAATTTGAACTTGCAAACGACATCTCCGTAAACTTGTACATCATTGAGAACGACATTGTCCTGCTACGTCTTTCGGAGCAAAAGAAAGACAGACACGTCAATTTGCTGTACATGCAAGACGAAAACAGCGTCGGACATTTTGTTTGGATTAAAAATCTCTCTCGACTTGTTAACTTGCAACTGAGTAAACACAAATGTAGAAAATATATCTGTGATCGGTACGTATATATATTATTATTACACTTAAATTATATTAAAAATAATTTTAAATAAAATTATAATTTTTTATTTTTACAGATGCTTACACTATTTCTATTCGAAAGACCAGTTGCAGACGCATACGATAGACTGTTGTTTCGGAGCGCGCGTGGTAGGGATCGGCACGAACAAATGGAGAAAAGAACGCTCTCAAATTCACAAACCCAAAAGTTTATTAGTCAAAAGACAACAAAAAAAATAACAATGATTTCGCGTACTCGGTACAATTATTACGCCGGTACCGAGGATGACTGCATGGAAGTCCGCGCTGAACAGTACCTCCACCGGGTCGGCGGCCTCGAACTCAGGGTCGGCCAGCTCGAGACCGTGTAAAGTGCTTTCACGATTATCTCCCTTCGGCGGCGGCCGCTGTCCCAGCGTACATGATAAGCTGAGAAAGCACCAGCACTGACACCGTCATCGGTGACCCTGAATCACGCGGTAGTACGCGAATAGTAACACGTCCGGTCGCAAAGCGCGTTTTCGTCGCGCCAATGCCGAAGAGGGTCATCGCGGTCGACTTTCGCGGAAGTCACAATCGTTGCGCCAAGTCCTCGGTAATGATTGATGCCTCAGATCCTTGATCGAGCAGTACTCGCACTGTTCACCAACTTTGTCTGCAATCCGAACACGCGCGGTAGCGAGGAGAACGGCCCCCCGTTCTAGGCATGACCGTTGCACTACATGCGTTGTCGCCGCGACCTTGCGGCAAGCATCGTGCAGTAAAGTGTGATGTCTTCCCCCGCATGCAGAGCAGTTCTTTTTTGACTGGCATTCACCCATCTGGTGCTTGCCGAGGCAGTTGAGGCACAATTGGCTCGTGTCAACGTGTTTTTTTCTTTCTTCTGGCGTCTTCTTCTGGTAGCTGTCGCACAGCATAACGAAATAGTCTTTCGTGCACAGCGAACAGCGATCACGCTTGACATCCTGTCTCTGAACATGGTGGGATCGCGTGGACCGACTGCTTGACTCCCCAGACTTGCTCGACGATGCATCAGGTTTCTGTGGATGCAATGCCTCCAAGATCTTTCCATTCGCCTTTCCAGGAATCTCCTGAGTTCTTCAAAGGAAGCTGGCTCCTTACTCCATCCATCGTTGTCTTCCCAGTCTCGGCGTGATTGCGGATCAAGACGCTCCACTATCATGTGGATGAATAGGTCTTCGCTGCTTGGGATGGGCCTTCCGATACTCTTAAGCGCCCTGAAGGTGGACACAGCGCATTGCACAATGCGGTTCAGCTCGTTCGCCGATTCGCTCTTCATCCTGGATAGCACCGTGAACGGTGCGAGGTACGAGCGCACGAGGAGTCTCTTACTCTCGTAATGCTCGATCAGTAGATTCCATGCCCGTTCATAGCTTTCAGACACTGTCGGCAAGTTGCGGACGCGTTGTTCCGCGTCTCCTTTCAGCGCTGCCTTCAAATAATGGAGTTTCTCCACGTTGGAAATGCTGGCATCTGTCCCGATGACCGGAAGAGATCGCGGAATGGTGGCCAGTCAGCGTACTTGCCGAAGAATTGTGGTACCTGAAGGCGCGGAAGGGTGGTGCGTTGACGTCCGGCCGACGACTCAATGTCCTCTGCGGTTCTGTCCGCAGTTCGCAAGGGCAATGCATTCCTTAACTTCATGAGCGTGATCTTTTGCTGGAGAAATGTCTCTTCCGTGAGTCCCGCGAAGTCTCTCTTGATGTAGGCGTGGGCTTTCAAGTTTACCCAGAAACTGGCGCGCAGGTCTTCATGTTGCTCTTTAAACTTTCTCCAGTGATTCTCTATTTGCTAAAGGCGCGCGTCGGTGGCCTCGACGGTGATGTTCGCCTTTCCTAGCTCATTCAAATTTTCCACCGTGTGCGCGATGCAAAGTTGCAGTTTGTCTTGAGAGCGGATAGCTCTCCATGTCCATGCTCATGATTCACTGCACCTTTCCACTGCACTTGCACTAGGCTAATTCACGTATTCGACTCGAAGGACCAAATGTTTCGGAGCGCGCGTGGAAGGGATTGGCACGAACGAATGGAGAAAAGAACGCTTTCAAATTCACAAACCCAAAAGTTTATTAATCAAAAGACAACAACAAAAATAACAATAATTTCGCTTACTCGATACAATTATTACTCGCGCGGATCAAAACAAGCAATTTCGATCTCGGAGACCGCGATTAATAAGAAAACGTAGGCTTGAAAAGTCTTCGACAAACTTTTACACGAGAAATAGAGTGCGACCGATTCGTGGAAATTCCTGGCGCATTCTGCTTATTGCGCCGGCGTTTGCTGGAAATCTCGATTCGCAAAAACCGCAAAAACGCCGGTCGTCGTCCCTAGCCCCGCATCCGTGAGTATCGAAACATCAACATCGAAAGACCTTCGGCACAACTGATCCCTTTGTTTGTTTCTTTGTTTTAATTCGCGGCGCGGCACCTGACTCGATTGCGACCGTCATGCGAAAACGATTGCTTCTTTTCGAACAACTGTAGAGAATTGAATAACTGCGTTATTCGGTTACCGAGCGACAAAGACAAGTGGCTCGGTTTCGACAACTATACGAGGAAGGAACGGCTTCTGTTTGTGGTGTACGCCGACTTAAAGTATGTACTGAGGAAGATACCAAAAAACGCGTCATACTATCAACACCATCAAGTATTTAGCCTAGCTTATTATGTACAGTGTTCGTTTGACAATTTGTTATCTACTTATAATTCCCGTTGTAATATCGATTGCGTTGCATGGTTCGCCGAAGAACTAAAAAATTTAGCAATCCACGTCAAAAATATTTAACTACAAATATCCCCATGGTAAATTTAACATCTGACGAGTGGGTAAAATTTCGCAGCGCGACGCATTGTCATATGTGCGAAAAACCGTTTTACGAAGACGATACACGCGTTCGCAATTATTGCCATCTCACCGGACGGTACAGAGATTCCGCGCACTCAAATTGCAACTTAAATTATAAAGAATCTTTTTGTATTCCGGTAGTTTTTCATAATCTGTCCGGCTACGATGCATATTTCATTATCGAGGACAGCGTTCAAAGGGGAAATCGAATTACTTCCGATAACAAAAGAAAAATATATATTATTCTCGAAAACTCTTAGATTGACGCAAGACAACTATGCGAAAAATTATATCAAATTACGCTTTATCGATTCGTATAAATTTCTCAGTGCTAGTCTCGACAAATTGGCGTCTTTTTTTGGATAAAGATAAATTAAAAATTTTACATTAGGAATTTCAAAATTTATCAACAGATACATTTAATTTATTGACACGGAAGGGCGTTTTTCCGTATGAATACATAGACTGTGTAGACAGATTACAAGATACATGTTTACCGCAGCGCGAATCATTTTACAGCTCATTGACTGGTGACACAGTATCCGAGAGTGATTACGCACACCCCAAGAACGTCTGGAGTCGATTCTCTCTTCGAACGCTAGGCGAATATAGGGATTTATATTTAAAAATTGATGTTTTGTTATTAGCAGACATATTTAAAAATTTTCGCAACAGTTGTATAAAAAGTAATGGACTCGACTTTGCGTATTATCATACTTTTCCCGGATATACATGGGACGCCATATAAAAATATACAAATATAAAATTCGAATTATTAACCGACATTGATATGGTTATATTTATCGAACGGGGTATACGTGGCGGTCTTAGTCAATGTTCAGGCCTATACGCACATGCTAATAACAAGTACATGCAATCGTACGACCCATCGAAATCCTCATCCTATCTTATGTACTTTGAAGTAAATAATTTGTACGGATGGGCAATGTGTCAGCCATTGCCGTATGCTGATTTTCGATGGGTCGACGATGTATCGAATTTTGATATATCATCTATCGCGCAAGATTCGCTTACAGGTTATATCCTCGAAGTAGATTTAGAGTATCCGCAACATCTTTATGACGCGCATATTGATCTATCGTTTTGCCCGACACGCGACAAGCCGCTTGGCAAGCGAGAGTATAAGCGCAACGCTTTACGATAAAAAACGTTACGTAATACACTATCTGCAGCAGTGCACGCGCCACGGGCTTCGCATAACAAAAATATACCGCATACTACAATTTACTCAATCCGCGTAGTTCAGAAATTATATCAAATTTAATACACAATTTAGAACACAAGCGAAAAATAATTTTGAAAAAGAATTTACATAAATTAATGAATAATGCGGTATTTGGCAAAACGATGGAAAATGTGTCTAATCATGTGGATGTAAAATTATTAACAAAGTGGGACGGACGATACTGCGCGGCAATGATCGCGAAACCAAATTTTCATAGTAAAAGCATATTTTCGGAAAAATTAGTTGCTATAGAATTACGCAAACTTAAAGTGAAATTCTATAAACTATGTCTATGTCGGCATGTGCATATTCGACATATCGAAAGTATGTTTTTATGAATTTCATCACGAATACATGTCACCGCTCTATCGTAACAATTGTCGAGTAATGTACACGGACACGGACAGTTTAATATATCAAATTAAATGTCAGAATGTTTATGAAAATTTGAAGCGTGATATCGCTTGATTCGATACCAGCGATTACGCTGTGGACAATGCGTACGGTATACCGCTTGAGAATAAAAAAGTACCGAGTCTGATGAAAGATGAGAATAACGGCGCGATAATGACCGAATTTGTCGGGCTTAAAGCAAAAATGTATGCTTTGCAAGTGGATGATAAAAAAGACACTAAAAAAGCAAAAAGTATTAAAAGTAACGTCGTAGCGCGTAGTATAACATTCGCCGATTATACGCGCTGCCTTAATGATGAAATTGAAATGACGCGACAACAGTCATGTATAAGATCGAAATTGCATAAAGTGTATACCATCAGCGAGACGAAAATTGCTCTAAGTCCCTATGATGACAAGCGGTATGTCGTATCTGATTCGATGGACACCTTACCGGGGACATTATCGAATACCGTTGTAAATAAACCATATTTAATATATTTCTTATATTTATTATATTTATTATATTATTATAAAATCCAAATTATTAATTAACAATTACTAGTATTCATTATAAATTATGGAAATAATCGACCAAACTAGCAAGTAAAATCGATTTATTTAATTTCACGACGTTTCGACCATATGGTTGTGGTCATTTTTAAGTGAGAAAATAAAATAATAACTAATCAACTTCTCTCCATGCAGTGTCAAATTATAATAATATTTTTATATAAGTCACAAATAAAAATTAATTAAAATTAAAATGAGAGTGGAAATAAGAGACAACCACAACATATCCCAACCAAGGATCGTCAGATTCTGATGACTCATATAGTAATGGATTAAGTGAGGATGTTTGTCGTGATTTAAACAACTATGGTATAGATGTTCTTTATACAAAAATAAATAAACTTAATAAGTTAATTAAGAAAGAGAAAAACCGACTTTTGCCAAATAAAAGAACGAATGTCGTATATAAAATCACATGCAATGATTGTTCTTTATGTTATATAGGGCAAACCAAACGTCACTTAGAAACTCGTATTAGGGAACATCATAACGATGTTAAAAAGCATAAAAGCAGTCATTTAGTTGTCAGTAAACATAGGGTTAGTCTTAATCATGATTTTTGTTGGACATCGGTGTCGATATTACATAGTGAGTGTAATGTTAAAAAAAGAGAGATTATAGAAATGATTTATATTAAGAAAAACATAAAGACTCTATAAATTTACAAAAAAATACTGATAATTTAAATGTTATTTATGACACTATTATCAACGTTCTATAAGATTCTTGAATATGTTTCTGTATTTATTTTGATTTATATTCATTATAACTCCTAAGAACATTTTTACCGTTTGATTGTTTATCAGTTTAAGTTAAACCGGGGTTGTGCACAGTGTAAAATGACGACTGAACTAATACTGAAGTGCGATCTTTTCACTGGTTGGCATGATCTTATTTATTATATTTAACATTAAATAATAGGTATTAACATTATAATTTTTAATTGATTATGACGTTACATTTTTAATTAGAATTTGTGTGTAATGTAATTCAATATGTACCTATATGACTGGATTTAGAGATCATTTGGAAAATAGTAATATTTAGTTCTGGCATATTTAATTTATTTATTGATTTCGCATATTTATTATTGAGATTAATTGTGATTATTTATATAACTTAATTTTCGTATTATATTATATAAGTAAATTTATATCCGTATATATATTTTTTTTATATTTGTAATGTTAATTTTTTTTTTTTTTTTTTTAAGTCAGGAAATTTGCTTAAACCAAACTTTGCCGTCCTGACCCCTGAGGGAGGGCCAGGAGGCTTCGTGGTGGATTCCCGCCCGTAGTATCCCGAGGGACTATCGGACGGGGTACCGACCTAAAACCTGACTGAAGCCCCTGGTCGTATGGGTATTGTCCACCGCGGAACCGCGTTTGCATTACTTCACGGTGGACACCCGACCGGCGTCCTTTAGGAAGGACACATCCCCCGAGAGGATACTACAGGTATCCTCCCGGAGAGGACATCCCTTGCCCCGAAAGGGCATCGAGGGGAGCCGGGCTACTAGCTCCCCCCGGACTTCCCAAGGTCGACGTGCAATGAGATTAGGGCCCCCACCCTTCTCCTTGACGACCCGGTAAGTGAGGTGACCGCAGTCACCCACCCACACACGCAAAACGTCACAAGACGTTACAGAAGACCAACAGTGCACGACACATGTACACAACCACAATAATAAAATAAATAAAACGTAATAAGGGCCACAGGCCCAGCCCTCTAGGGGCCCACAGTAAGGCACTATGGCCAACCACGGTAAAGGTGGGAGGGTTGTTACTCCCACCTGTAACAACAGACAACAAGACAAGGACGACATAAACTTGGCGCGGGTGAAGAGGCCGCGGAGTCACCTCTCGGCAACCTCCCCAGCACTCAATCACCCGTCGCCGCAACCTACAACATAAACTTGGCGGGGCAGGGAGACCACGGAGTCACCTTTCGGCAACCTCCCCGGAACTCCCCGCACCCACCGCTACGCACTACGACAACAAAGGACAAAAACCAACACTAAACATCGGGGGCAGAACTGCAGCCCGGCACAGGGGAGCCACCTCTCCGCGACTTCCCCCGCCCCCGACTACAGTCCACTTCCACCCATCCCGGGCTCCCAGGAGCCCCCCATCGGGGCGCCCCGGAGCCTGCGCACGCTCGGTAACAAGAGTACCCTCCCGACACCTCCTGGGAGGCACACGCACACGGGCACATGCCGCCGACCCAACTCGATGTCCAGCAGGTTTCCCCCTGGACGCACACGAGTGACATCGGGGCGGCGCCACGCAGTTGGCCGCCCTATGCCCCGAGTCACCACACCTGTAGCAGAGGCCGCTACGGTCCACCTCAGCACCACAACAATTGGCCGAGTGGCCAAACTCATGGCACCGATAACACTGAAGGGGGCGACGAGCTAGATGGATAACATCCAGCATCGTCCAGCCCCCCTCAATCGACAACCTCTTCGCCGCCACAAGCCTGCGCGCCACTCCAGCAGGGCAGCGCACCCACAACGTCCCCACACACGACTTTGGGAAAAGCCGAATCTCTCCCGATCTGAGGTCCTCTACTCTGCAGCCTCCAGCCAGACCAACTTCCTCCAAGATCCTGGATTTCCCAACTGAGAACATCGATTCCTTAAGCCGAATGTCCTCCATTCGGGAAGGACGACCCACTCTAATTC
Organism: Nylanderia fulva; assembly: GCF_048542155.1. Classification (NCBI taxonomy): domain Eukaryota; kingdom Metazoa; phylum Arthropoda; class Insecta; order Hymenoptera; family Formicidae; genus Nylanderia; species Nylanderia fulva. The sequence continues at coordinate 16,094 of NW_028189255.1, forward strand.
CCTCCACAGGAGGGAACACCTCTCTAAGCTTCGCAGCGAGTGAATCCGCCCTCGAAGCCGAGTCACGACCCGGAACCGTCAACAAAATGCTGCCCGTCATTCCTCTGCGCATGCGCATGGGGCCAATCTCCATCTCCTTGATGTTAATCTTAGACTTAGCCTCGGACATAACCGAGGCATAAGTCCTCCCCCCATCCGCCTTGCCTCCCTCAATCGTCAGCGATATCACTGACGAAGAAGGAGCAAGAATACGACCCTTCCTAGAACCACGAGCCCCCCCCCCTCATCCCTGTAGAGGGAGCACCCGAGGATAGGCCCCCAGACCTCGTATTCAACCGCCCACCTCGATTGCGACGACGCCTACTCTTTTTGGGCACCCCATGCACAGAGGTATCCGCCAAAACCTCCACCGAGGCAGAGGCGACAGAGCCCCCAGGCAAGGGGCAAACCCCAGGCGCGATGACACTACTACTATTTCTTACGGGCGGCTCACGCATGGAAACCACCTCCCCAAGAGAGGAGGAGGCCCCAGCCCGCCCCGCAAGTTCCGCCCTAACGGCAGCCCTAACAGCGACCGACATGTCGTCCCTCAAGTCGCCGAAGCGACGGTCAAGAAGGGACGCCAAGTCGGACCCCATAATTGGGCGATCCTCCACGTCAGGAGCTGTCAAATCGCCAGGGCGCTTGGCGGAGACCCCTCCGAAGAAGACGGTGGAGGGGGTCTCTTCCTCGCATCCTTCTTCCCATATAAAAATTCGTCGAACTTGGGAAACATCGACCGCAGATAGCCAAGTTCCCCAGACAGGTGATCGACCTCCCTTTCCAAGGCCGAGATCCGACTCCTAAGGCCCTGGTTCTCGCTTCTTAGCGCATCCATTCTCGGGTCGACGGTGGATGTGCGACTAACTACCTCGCTAATAATGCCACCCAGCTTCCTCGAGGAGGCTCGGAGCGTTTCAGCCATGGGCTCCACAAGGCCCGGCTGCCCAGCCACCCTCTCCACTTGGGTGACGAAGGTCTCACCTAGTCTCCGGAGCTCCAGAGTGGTTATACTCCGGAGCTCCTCAGAAAACGCCGCATCTATGGGAGCATTCTCCGAACCAATCGCTGTAAGGGTTGGACCAAAGAGGGGTCCAACATCCTTCGCGCATATTCAAGTTTTAATGCCTCTCTTTCAGCGGCATTAAGGTGCTCCTTCTCTTGGGCAAGATTTGAATAATCTCCCGTTTTCATTGGTCGCCCTCTCTTACGCGTGGACTTACCTGGTATTGCCTTCCGAGGATACTGCTTTCTACCCGTTAACAGCCTCATATCATCGGGAGCCCAGGAGTCGTCTCTATCCCGTCTACCCACTTTAGCTTCAGGAGAGCTCAGTGACGAGACCGTGACAAAGGACGGTTCACCAACCTCCATCTCCCTATCACTACTATCCCCCCTCAACTTTTCAGGAGAGGGGAGGGTCTGAGAAGAGCCACTCTCATTGGTGAAATTACTCACCGAACCACCACTCTTATCCACCGAAGAGGAATCACTCAAAGTAATGGGATCGAAAGATCGCACACACTCATGGTGACGGCAGAATGAGGTCCTGCCGCTCACACATTCACGCAAGAAACCCTCGGTGTACCAAACCAATCTAGAGTACAATCCGAAGGAACGATACTCCCGGATCTCCTCATCTCGAAGCAGGCGGTGGATATCCTCCGCCAGCTCTCTTGGATCGTCGTTCGGACCCAAGTCCTCCCATTTCACGGCAAGCGTGATAAACATCACGTCTACCTCGTCGCAAATCTTCCTCGACGCTGTAGCCTTCCAGTCTGCGGACCCAGTCGACAAATCCGCAGACGACCCGTTGTTCGATGACGACGGGGAGGGAGCCAGGCCTACACCCCCTCCACGCCGGTTCCCAGTATCCGACCCTGGGAAGTCTTCTCTCTTCTTGTCGGACATTTCATCTAAAACAAGAAATTGGTTTTTTCTGTCAGGGGTTTTCCTTCCCCTTAGGAGGTTGCCTTACTCAGCTAACGGGGCCTCCCCCCCGGGTGTTATCTTCGGTGTTTTCCTTCACCTAGTGCAGTGGACAAGTCCTTTTTAGGGCCTGCACGCCCATCGCACCTCGTTCATCTATCACCACACACTCCAGCTCGGGTACCTCGGGATTGCGACACCCGTACACTACAGGGATGAGTCTGTAGTGCCCCTGAGGGATGTAATGTTAATTTAGTTTACATTGTTTTGAATTTGTCATTATTTTGTTTAATTCGTATTATCATATTGTTTATTTTAGCCTGAAAAGGACCCGATATATGGGTCGAAATGTAGCGAATTAATAAAGTGCAACATCCTTAGCCAGTTGGGTCATTTTAATATTTTTTAACCTTGATATATTTTTTTGTTATGCATATATTTCAAATAATATATATATTGTACACTATATATATTATATATTATAAAATAAAATGATTGAAAAAAATATGATGCACATTAAATAACATTGTCTTTATGTATCCAAGAGTTGTGTGAATTGTCAAATCCCAGCCATTTCACGTAAACCTCGTTACCCCTTCTGCTGTCACGTCCGGCCGTATAAATTTTTTCGTTTACTCCAAGTTCCTTAAACGCTATTTGAAAAGCGCGCCAAAGCCGGCCATGACGCTTAACTCCGCCTAGAAACTAAGCGTGGCGCTTCGTAGCGCCTAAGGATCTCCCACCACGGTGAGAGCCCCTACTCCGGAGAGTTCCCCCTCTCCAGGCCGCCGCAGGCCCGAGCCGCCGAAACGAAGGACCTCAGAGCAGTCCCGAATTTCGGCAGTTCTCTGCGCGACACCGAACAGTATAGTCGCACTCCTAAATTCTAACTCTAAGTCCAAATTCTAAATCCTAACTCTAATTCTAAAATTCTAACTCTAAGTATAATATTCTAACTCTAAATTCTAAGTCTAAATCTAAATTCTAATTCTAAGTTTTAGTCTCGAATTTTGTACTACTATACGAATAAATCAGTGTATTCATGTGTGAAAACTAGTGTTCAGTATTCTTCAAAACTTCCACTCCCGTGATAAAATACGATAGCGTTTAAATTTGTCATACGGCGTTTGAATTCAGAATAATTCAAACTGTGTTTGGAGCGGACCACCGCTCATCACAGTCAGAATTAACATTCTCAGCATTTGCCAAAATAAGGAATTGATAGTGAGGTCCGCCGCATATCAACCCTCCTTAATTGAGTAATCATTCAGAGGATGCATCAAATTCAATATGCCTAAGACGCGACGCGCAGGAAGGAAGAATCAATTACAAAAACTAAACCGACTTTATCGCGAATCAGCGACCGAGGAATATTCTCAATTCCTCGGAGTGGAATATCAGGCCGATCCTGAATACGAGAACATTTTCAACATTAAAAATAATAACAACGACGAACTCCTACAGTGGAGGTGCATACCAATAACTTTCCGACCACGACGCCTGCCGCCGCCCAACATCCCAGTGAACGACCCTCGCCGCACGCACTACCTCCAAGTACGAGCCGACACGATCAAGAAAGTGCTACTAAAGGTAAGTGAAATTCACGTTAACCTAAGGAATCGCGCGTGTTAGCAAATTCAGAGACGCTTCTACCACGTGGAAGAGAACATTCTAGAAAAATCTCCGACGCATTTTTTCTCTTTTCCATCGTCACTGCGGAAGCTATAAAAAAAAGGTCGGGCTATAAAACTAGGGTCGACCACCACATGCGGTGCCACCCTCGGAATTCTAACACGGAAAAACGCAAATAGTTCAATCTCTTAAAAATCTTGTGTCTCAAGAAATAACTTCGTAAATCCGTACAACAAAGTAGTCATTTAAACAATAAAAATTGAGAACACTTTCGATTTACCAACATTATCGACGATATACCGACATACGTTCTTTTACCGACGTTATCGACAATATACCAACATACGTTCTTTTACCGACATTACCGACGATATACCGACATACGTTTTTTTACCGACGTTATCGACAATATACCGACATACGTTCTTTTACCGACATTACCGACTATATACCAACATACGTTCTTATACCGACATTACCAACCATATACCGACAAACGTTCTTTTACCAACGGGTTATCGACACCTTACTGGCACCTTACCAGTGTTTTACTGAACAATTACCGACGGTTTTGCCGACGATTACTAACTTCTCGATAACTGCCGGGTTCACCGAAGATCTACGAGCGAATGACGCATTATCAATTCAATTACGCAACAAACACAAATGTGCCCACTTACCCTTAGAGGTATAACTCCTCCTCCAGAAGTTAATCTCTTTGTACCGTTTGAACCCTTATTCTATTGCCAAGTTGGTGTCGGGTACATCCATTTTGAGACTAAGGCAGCTCTCTGCATTTCATGCTACTCCACCTTACCTAGAGTCTCGAAATTACTTTGGACAAGGATTCGGAAGCATACTCTAATCATAGGCGGAACACCTATCGGAATAAATTGCGGAGTCTGCAACTTCCGACTTACCCTCACGCGAATCGGTGATTTGTGCGAGCTTTGTCAGTTTACGTACGAAGATTACTTACGCAACCCCAACGACGTTTCGCATAGAGCAATCGACGAAGCTATCTTTATTACAGTAGAGTCACAGGTAGGTCCCACGCAATAATCCGATCACCTCAGTTCCAGCGCGAATAACCTCAGATCGCGGGTATCCCCGGGGAGAATCGCATAGATTCGCGTACCCGTAATAGCGATCGTGTCTCGTGGAAAAAGCCGAGCTCTGCATTCAAATTTTCGCAGCCGCGACCCCACGAGACGTAACACTGCGCAGTATTTTCTCCACGAGGTACACATCCGGATAATTTGCAGAATGCAACTCGTGCTCGTAAAACGCTCTAGCGATAGATGTCTTGTGATAATCCTCGAGTAGATATCTTACGAGATTAGTATGCTGCACTTTAACAATCTTAAACACCTCGGTTGTCCAATTTGGCATGTATCCCTTTTCGAAAAGTTGTTTGTACTTGTTAACGCGTACCTGATCACCTACTTTGAACTTTGCCAGACCCGCGATTTTTACATGACTGTACACCATAGCCAAGAGTCTTTCAGCGATTGCGGGGGTAATGTCGGCGGGTCGCATACCAATCGTTCGATGCTTGCGTCCGTTGTAATTTGATACGAGGCGTGGCAGCGTGTCGATCCACTTGTAAGTGTCATTCAGCGTAAACATCTTCCACATGTCGTTCTTTAGCGTGCGATTGAATCGCTCGACGACTGACGCCTTCAATACTGAATATGTAGAATAGTGATTAATGTCATGTCTTTGCATAAGTCTTTGCACATCGGCGTTGTAAAATTCCTTTCCATTATCGATTTGCATGTTTTTCGGGCATCTCTTGTTATCTCAAATTATCTCGGCGATTGCGTCAGTTGTCTTGTTTCCTCCTTTACTCTTGAGTGGTACAGCCCACGCATACTTGCTTAACATATCGATAACGGTGAGTATGTAGTGGTAACCTCTGTTGAAACGGGAGTACGGACGTATCTCAACAATGTCAGCTTGCCACAGATCATCGTATCCCCGCACTATGACATGTCTTCGAGCAAAATTTTTTCTCGCTGACGTATGCAATTCGTTTATTAACTGCTGTCTCTCCAAACTATGTTGCTGCATCTCCGATGGTCGCTTGTTGTTCTTTTTACTATTCATTTTAGTTTTTTTTATCTAACGCACGCGTTACATTCTCATTCTTGCCTCGTTTTTTCGCGTTCTAGCCTTGTTCTTGTCTCGTTCTTCGCTTTCTTGCTTCGTTCTTGCCTCGTTTTTCGCGTTAGATAGACGTTCACTTACGTCTTTGACTTATTCAAAAATCGCTCTTGACTCGATCGCAGCCTCGTTCCAAGTCGTTGCTGACCCGTTCGTAACCCGCCCTGGCCCGTTTGCAGCCTGAGGTGATTGTAGCCTTTAAGTACTTGTTCGTAGCCTCGTTCGCAACCTTTACTGAGTTGTTAATAGCCTTGTTCACAGCAGCCGATAGGCCGTTTGGATCGCTCGGACTGTTTACTGCTAGACTGTTCACTGCAGGCGGTCAAAAAACTGTCGCTGCTCATTGTAAATTGGTAGCACGCTGATAATCCTTCGTAGCCGTTCAACAACTGTTTGTAACCACTCAAGAATCCCTTCTAGCCGTTTCACAACTGTTTGATAGACATTTCTGAGCCAACCGCTCATTAGATAGCTGTGACAGCTGTTTCTGAGGTAGGCAGGTTTATCGCAGTCTCCAACGCTCGTACATTCTTCTCTAATGCTGCCAGCTTCTCATCTGACTCTTTTTGTTGGATCATTAATGTTTTAAAGCACTGTTCCAGGTACAATTTGTTGACGGCATCGGTATCCACCTCAGATTGCGCTACACGGCGAATCTTGCGCGATCTCGCGTCATAATATGTAGTGACGCGATGCAGAGCGTTTTTTGCGCACATCTCATTAATATATACCAATGATCGTTTGTGCCGGGGGTTGCATCATTTCTCTTCTCAAATAATCCAAATTTATTGATAAACATTTTTTTCAATGTTTTGTAAGTGTCACGCAATGGACTGACTAGTTTGTCGAGATCCCCTTTTAAATTTTATAATAATGCCCGTTTCTCGATTATCGACAGGATCTCGTTGTTGTGCGCGTTGTTACCAGCTTGGCGCAAAGCGTCGAGCAATCGTAGGCGATCCACTAGCTCATTAGGGTCGTCCCAGTGTAGTAATCAATCTTATTGTCGCTTAGCGTCATAGCGCGAGATATTCCTCTGCCAATTTTGGCTTTTTCGATTCAATCTGCATCAATGGTGCAATTATATATTTATACTTGTCCCCTCTGTTACTCTTCAAATGGCCTCGCGCATCATAGTTGCGTTTATGTGCGTTTGTCGTCAATAATATGCGCGTTTGTCGCCAATAATGTGCTTGTATTTTTGCAAATCGTCCCTCTTGTAAATGATGTTATCAGCCTTCTTATAAAGATAAACTCGTACAATCCTGGCGTTCCATAATACCGCACGTCACCTATGATTATATTGTCATCTTTGTCAATGTCGAATTGCTTGCTGCCGAGCCGCATTTCATTCTTGTCAAAATAGACTCCGTACACATGATCAATCTTTTTCATCAGCACTGAGGAAGGCGTCCATGTACTTTTGTCCTAATGGCCCCAAATGCTCTCGCAACATTTTTTTTACCTTACGACAATTGAAATCTATTTCGAACGGATATTTCGATCAGGGTGCGCGTGGTTTCGACAACATTTTCGTCTACGAGTGTTTTGGGTATCACAGGTAGTACGCTTCTCGGTGTAGAAGTTATCGGCAGTGAAGTCCAATGGCTTCGAAATATTTCGCAAAATATTCCGACGTGCATTTAATTCTTTCTTTTTTTCGGTGTCTCCTCCTTCTCCTCTTCTTGATACCGCTTGATTGTTTTATTATGTTTTCCTTTTTCGATGTCTCCTCTTCATACCGCTTGACGATCTCGATCTTCACGCTGTCGTCAGGTTAGGCTTGTTTTCACCAAAATCGTCACATTGTCGGCAATCTTTTGTAGCGGCTCGATAATAAATTTAAAGTGAGTCTTGACTTCAATATTGTCATCGATCTTTCCAGTCTTTAGAGCGCGATTTTTGCGAATCGATTCAGCCGTCTTTGCAATTTCCTTGGCGACCTTTTCACGCTTGCGAATATTATCAGTCATGTCGGTAGCACTCTCTAGAGTTTTTTTCATCTTCTCTCGACAGACTATCGGCGACGATTAATGGTTTTGCGTATCGCAAAATCGTTAAATCCTTTTCTGTATCGCCTGTTCGTAAACGAGCTTTCTTGTTTACACGGGGCCCCTACTTTTTGCTAAAAAAAAATGAAATTTACTAAAATTTTTTAAAAAACCTGTCGTATTTTACAGTTGTTTACCGGGGTTTAAAATTTGGGACGTCCTATTTTTAGCATGCGACCCCCCGCTTCGCCCCAGTAACTCAGCTTTTGTCCGCTATCAAGGGGTTTGACATTTCGAGCTCTGCTGACATTGAAAATTTTTTCCTAAATTGTTTTTTGCAAAAATTTTTTTATTACTAGAAAATTTGTGGGGGAAAGCTTCCAAAAAATAAATGGATTTGGAGGTTTTTGATCTCGCCGCGTTTTCAACATTAAATCAACCGTGGCAGCAAAAGCACATTAATTGTCCAGCGCCGAGATTGGGATTGCCGAATGTAACGAAATAGGGAGAGGGGTTTTTTAAAAATGCAATAAAACACTTTTTTTTGAGCTCCAACTGAGTTCCCAGGCTACAATTTTGCCGGGTCCGAAACTCGTTTGGAAAAACGATTGCCAAGGGGATCAAGGTTCAATTTATTGGGCGGGTGCCCTGGCAGATTAGCGCCCCAGCAACAACCCCACCGGGAAACACGTAGATAAAGGGACTCCCGAGAAACGCGAATCGCATCGCGCGAAAGATTCGCTTTTCGGGGGGGAGCCCAGCCAATTCTGGGTTGTGTGAAAACCAAACGAAAACGGGCATGGGCTTAAAACGGACGAAGAAAAAAACAAACGGATATTTCCGGCGCGGAAAAGAGACGGCTTTCCCGATTCCCAAAGCGGGGGCGCGCTCGGATCCCTGAAGGGTGGAGGGCTGGGAGAAAAAGCGGGTGAACGAAAAAAAAAGCCGCGCAACGTCGTTGAAGGATCACGCAACAATTGCCCCATGGAAGAGGACCTGTATTTTGCCCAAAAAAAATGGGACGAGGAGGGGAAAAAAAAAAAGTAAAAAAGAGTTAAAATCCAAAAGATGTAACTACTAATGTCAAGCTACAACTAGCAAAACATCGCTTTCCCATTTTTAGGGGGATTTATGCCAAAAATTCCGAAAAAGGCGCGCGAGAAAAATGGAGTGGTTTTCGTAATCGGATGCACAGATGCCCCGGCACTCTTTGGTAGGATACAAAAAGGGGAAAATCGCGCATCTTTTTCGACTTTTTTGGCAACCCCGACCACCCTTTGGGAAATTTTAATGAGAAAAAATTTGGAAAAAATCAACTTCTTAAAAACTTATGATCAGACCTTGTGGACAATTGTGCTTGCATTTTCCGAGATATAAAATTCTCACGTGATTTAAGACTGACATTGCCATTTAATCAGTTTTCTTAAACATTTTTGTAAACATTTTTCGCAAACATAACGGGGACTGGGAAGAGAGCGTCTTGGGGGAAAAATTATTTTTCCCCCATAGTTTTGATGAGGGACTCGAGCTCAGTTGCGAATTTGAAATTATCACACTTATAAAAGTAAATTTTTTGAATAATAAATTTTATTTTGGGAAAAGACGACAAAAAAAATTAAAATTTTCCGAGAAATCGTACGAGCTCAAGGTACGGGTTTTTGAAGGGCACTTTCACGGAACATCTGCTGTTCGTGAAAAATTTGCCGACGATACTCTGAAGATTATCCGAAATCTCCGCGCTTTTAAAAAACGAGAAAAGGGCGAGATCAAATTGCTAAGAAAAAAACTTTAGAAAAGTAAACAAAATTGGATCAATGGGGTTTCTAAAATCTATACTGCAACCGCGAAATGGTACAAATTGGACATGCGTTTATATTTCAACTGAACTTTTATCTGCTAGGTTACCTTTTTACACGATACAAAATTTTACGGGGTACCCCAGGATTAAGATAGGGAAACCCCGGGCACAGAATTTACCTCCCGTCTTTGCGTAGAGCTTACGGTTTTAAACGTACGTTTTGTCGCCCAAAGGGACGTTTGTTTGATTTTCCAAAGGAGAAAAGGAATCACAGTTAGTTTTGCGTACCGAGAAAACGATAAATCCGTGGAGGGGATGCTTGTTTTGAAAAAAGCACGAAGGGAAAAACATGGCCAGCACAACAAAAATATTTAAATTAATCAAATAAACCCACGGAAAACCCCCTCGTCAAACTTGCTTTTTTACAATTTTTGGGATTTGCGGGGGTGCCATCTAAAAAATGATGAGATTCTCAATGAGGAAAGCCGTTTTTGACGATGCATCGTAAAGATAAGTCCAATACTCCTTTCCCAATAAAATTGGGCCCACAGCATGAGATTAAATAGTCCGCCGGCCGTATAAATTTTTTTTTTTTCCAATTTCCCCTTAAACGCTTTTTGAAAGCGGCCAAACCCGGCCAGACCTTAACCCCGCCTAAAAATAAGGTGGCGCTGTAGGCCAAGGATCCCCCCAGGGTGAGACCCCCATCCGGATTTCCCCCCCTCTCCGCCGCCGCGGGCCCCCGAGCCGCCGAAACAAAGGGACCTCAGAGCACCCAAAAATTTCGGCAGTTCTCTGCGCGACCCCGAACGTACAGTCGCATTTCAAAATTCAACTCAATCCAAATTCAAACCCTTAATTCAAACTAACTCTAAGTTAAATCCTAACTCTAAAAACAAGTCTAAAACTAAATTCTAATTTTAAAATTTTAGTTCGAATTTTGTACATATCGAAAAACAGTGATTTGTGGAAAATAGTGTTCAGTACTCTTCAAAACTTTAACCCCTGAAAAAAACGATAGCGTTAAATCTGTCAACGGCGTTTGAATCAGAAAAATTAAAAAGGTTTTTGGGGCGGACACCCCATCACAGTTAGATTTAAATTCTCGCATTTGCCAAAATAAGGAATGTAGTGAGGGCCGCCGCATTCAACCCCCCCCCTTTTTTGATAATCATTCAGAAAGCAAATTCAAAATAGCCTAAAACGGACGCGGGGAAGGAAGAACAATACAAAATAAACCGATTTACGCGAATACGACCGGGAAAATTCTCAAATTCCCCGGAGGGAATATGGCCCCATCCTGATACGAGAAAAATTTTTAAAATTAAAAAATAACCACCGAATCCTCATGGGGGTGCATACAATAACGTTCCAACCACGCCCTGCGCCGCCAAAAAATCCCAGTGAACGCCCCCCGCCCCACGCAACCCCAATAAGAGCCGACACGACAAAAAATGCTATAAAGGTAAGGAAAAATTACGTTAACCTAGGAATCGCGGTGTTGCAAATTTGGACGCTTCTACCACGTGGGAAAAGAACATCTAGAAAAAAAAATGAGATTTTTCCCCTTTTCCCTCGTTTCGCGGGGAAACTATAAAAAAAAGGGGCGGGCTAAAAACTAGGGGGCGACCCCCACTGTCCACCCCCGGATTCTAAAAACGAAAAAAACCAAATAGTTTAATCTCTTAAAAACTTGTGTCTCAAAAAAAACTTCGTAAAACGTACAAAAAAAGTAATCATTTTAAAAAAAAAATCAATTAGAACATTTGATTTACCAAAATTCCGAGAACCCACATCTTTTTTACCGACTTATCACAAAAACCGACATAGTTCTTTTTCGACATTTCCCATATATACCAAATCGTTTTTACGAATTTCCAACCATATACCGCGAAAGTTCTTTTACAAAGGGTTTCGACACCTTATGGCCCCTTACCAGTGTTTTCTGAAAAATTCCCACGGTTTTGGAAGACAAAACTTTTCGTTTAAATGCCGGTTCACCCAAATTACGAGCGAAAGACGCTTTTCAATTCGATTAGCAACAAACCAAATGTGCCCACTCACCCTTAAAGGGATAAACCCCCTCCAGAATTAACTCTTTGTACCGTTTGAACCTTTTCTATTTCCAAGTTGGGTCGGGTCATCCTTTTTTAGATAAGGGCCTCTGCATTCGCTACTCCACCTTAAAATGAGTCTCGAAAAAACTTTGGACAAGGATTTGGAAGCATCTCTAATCATAGGCGGGAAAACCCTATGGAAAAATTGCGGGGGTCTCAAATTCCCAAACCCCCCGCGAAAACGGGTGATTTTTTGGGGAGCTTTTTGTTTTTCGTACGAAATTTTCTTTCGAACCCCAGCGACGTTTCGATAGAGCAATGACGAAGCTTTTTTAACAGTAGATAAAGGGAGGGGCCCCCGCAATAATCCCATCACCCTCAGTTTCCCGCGCGAAACCTCGATCGCGGGGACCCCCGGGGGAAACGCATGATTCGGTACCCTAAAGCGATTGTCTGTGGAAAAAGCCGAGTCGCATTCAAAATTTTTGCGCCGCGACCCCCCCGAGACGTAACAATACCCTAAAACAACAGGATTTTATATTTCCGTAGAGAGTTTCCTCTACATCGAGGGGGAACTGAAGATAAAAACCCTCCAATTGAGGGGTTGATGTTGACAGGAAAAATTTCGTCGCATTCATGTTGTGAGATTCGTTTCAAAATCGATGGTGTGGGATTGATCGCAAAAGAAAGTGGAAATAAAAGTCTCTGAGAAAAATAGGTTTTAAAAAGTTTAATAGAAACGTGATTTGCGAAAATTTGGTTGGATGCCCTGAATACGTGGTGGAACTTTAATTTTTGGTACCGTTCATTTTTGGGGTTTTCGAGGAACAGACGCGTGGGGGTTTAAAGGGGGTCATGAGTTAATTTAAAACGGCGCGCAACGACAATAATTTTCTATATGGAAATTCTGCATTGCTTGTGATCAACATATTCAAGAAACAATGGCAAATGCCCACGTTGTTGAGAGAGATTAAGAAGCTGTCGAGCTGCGCGCTCTGGAAGCGAACGCTACCTCAGCAGGGGTTTCCGCTCGTAGGATCTTATAGAGTTTCCGCTATGCAATTACGACCAAGCTTTTTGTGGGCCATTAAGACCGCGACTCACGGGAGAAAGCCGCAATATATAATTTTGTTCTGCAGACAGGCCGGAAAAACGTCATGTCCGAGGATATAATATAATAAGCCGATTTGACGAATGCGCATTGACCAACGTGAAACTCTATCTAAACTCGGAATGTTATCCGTACGACGATATGAATCTGAATTTGGTAGAAACAATGGTCGATTCTGTACGACACGTATGCGCGTTTTTTGCAAAAATTATTACGAATCGAGTATCTCGAGCCGAGTCTCATCGTCACTTTTTCTAAAGTTACGGTCCGTTTGTGATTATCGATTGTTCTCGACAAAACAAATCGGTCAAGAGCGCAATAGATGTGAGATTGGAGTTGAGTGTAAAGGAGAATATACCTATAATATCACAAAATATTGTCTCATCATGCAACGATCGCATGATCCAGTACAATCGTTGACCAACGTTGTGCGCAAAATCACCCAAAATGTTACACAACAGCCGTTTTTGAGAGAAGGGAAGAGGATACATAAATCAAGATGATGTGAGATGTCTGTAGAGTTTCGTCATACCTCTCGACTGACTCACATCGAAGAGAGAGATATCGTCATGTCTGTACCAAAGTTTGTCAATCTGCAAGGATTTATCTTAAATAAACGATTTATTGTAAAAAAAGGGGCAATTTGAGAAAGGATTTATCCTATCACCTTTATTTCTTTGCATGTCTGTGCCGTGGGGTATGCTCATAAAATCGGAGAGGCGTCAGGTTTCGTGGTTGACTCAACATCATCATAGCTTACAATGGAGAGGATGGAAATTTCTATACACCCATGGCTCAACGCTTGATTTACGGCAGCTAGGTTGGGATAATGAAATGTTACACGAAGAAGAGTCCTCTCTGTGTATGTAAAGGACTCGAAAAGCGAGAATGGCTAGCTGATTTAATGGATGATCATGCGAGAAAAGCGGTTTTAACTTGAGACCTTGGATGCTGCTTAGAAGATACCTCCCTTTATATAGTAGATCCTACATATAGTTACGGTTGTAATAAACATGAAAAAAATTTATGCATTACAAAATGTATTCAAATTATTTAATTGGTGGTCCATGAACGTGATGTTTCACCACATCCTTTTTCAAATAATTTTGTTACATACTATTTCTCTTTGTTCTTTCTTCTCACAAGATCGTTTTTCTAAGAATTTTTTTATCCCTTTCTCCTAATTAATTTTTTCCCCACTACTTAAAATTTCTCTTTGTTTTTTTCTTCCTTCCCTCACGAGATCGTATTTCTAAGAATTATTTTTATCCCTTCTCCTAGTATTTAATTTATCCCCCCATTAAATTTTAAAAAATTTCTTTTTATTTTTTTTTCTACCCTCACGAGATAATATTTCTAAAAATTTGTTTTACCCTTACTATTTTTAAAAATAAACGTTACTCGATTAATATCTTTATACGATCAGTCTTTCGTTAACTGTTCTGAGGGTGATTCACTTTTTAATACTCTCGAAATGTTCTTTCACCGAAAGAAGCAGCAGCAGCAAAGGCAAAAGCATGAATTACTACATCCGAGACGTGATGAAATGCGCGAGAAACAAAAGTGACGAGTAAGTGTAACTTTATCTATTTGGGGGTATAAATTTCTATTTTTTCTACAAATTTTAATTTTAAAACTTTTTTACAGCATTTGTTGGAGCATCGTGCGGTTCGTATACTAGAAAGACGAACGATTGACAGCCACCCGGAATTTAAATTTCTCGAAATTAGCTTTAGAGTGGATCCGCCCAGTTTCGTAGAGATCGCCATTAAAAGATCATCGGGAAAAACAGCTAATTTCTATCTTCTCGAAACATGGAAAGGACTCTACAAGCAACGTCACACTATTCAAAATTACCCTGAACAATGGGCTCCCCCAAAGATGTGTATAATTTCATAAGTGTTGGACCCGGGGTTTTC
>NW_028189256.1:0-30675 GCF_048542155.1 Nylanderia fulva
TTTATTTTGTTCTTTATTTACATATGCATACATATACAAAAAAATAAAAATAATATGATAGCCTTTTTGCTGACATTATCTCTCAATATTTGCATCCGTGTGCTCACGTATTAGTTTTTGTACCTACATGGACGCTACTACATATGCGATGTAAGAGAGACAAAGATGGAATGATGCTCTCTCCTTGTCAAGCAGTCAGCATGTTACCACAGAAATTTCCCCTGCTCCTTATGAATCTAGTGAGAATCTTATCATCCAGATATTTCATAAAATAAGTGACATAACTTCGTGAATTTTTTTTTAATATATTCTTTATATAATAAAGCAGTCCTCTAAAAGGCCGGATTTTACATTTTCGCTCTTAAAAATTTATAATAAATAAAATACGGACTCGCGGCTAACCCAACCTTACCCGTTCCTAGCTGTGCATTCCCCCAAGTTTATTAAAAATTTTTATTTTTATCTTTTTTTCATAAAATAGCTCTTTAGAGGACTACAAATGAGCTTACTGATTAAGAATATCCTAAATTTAATAAGATTTATTCAATATTTTCGCTAATATCTGGAAAATAAGATCCGTAATTCCCGGCCGGCCGATAGGCGTCTCCACCATGTCGCCTGTCGACCCTTAATTGTCGCAAATTTTTAGATATCGAGCTAATTTTTTTTGTATATGAATAAAGTATCGTAGAACTTATAAATACCCACACAGCACAAAACTCAACAGAAATGTTGCAGAAACATTTCAAAGTTTCAAAAAAGTTTCAAGTAACACTGAAACGTCATTATAACATCTAAGAAACATAACATAGAAAAAGTAACATTTGAAACATTTATGCAATCTTTCATAAACATATTTGTGACAAAATAGCAGACATATTTAAGACGTATATGAAACATTTTTGAATAAATTTTGCGAAGGTCTCTGAAATGTTTTGTGCTGTGTAGGTATGGAAGGGAAATAGCGTATATTTTCTATAGTCAAAACTGTGTCCGACACATACTATTTAACATGACTTCACTATAGTGTCCTTTGATTATATAAATAAAACCTTATTGGTATCGATTCTGTAACTTTTTCTAAAGTGTAAACGTGAAAAGTGAAAAATTTTCGTCAATCGCACATCGATTTCATTTTAAAATCAATGCGTGATTAGTGGAAATTTTTCGCTTTTTACGTTTTTACTTTAGAAAGTTACAGAATCGATACCTATCATACTGTTATAGTTATATATATAAATATAAATATATACACATAAATATATATGGACGCAATTATGCTATATATATAACCAACTACCAATTTTTCTAATTTCGAGATTATTATTTCAAATTGTGCCTGATACATTCAGACACAATTTGAAATAAAAAGCTTAAAATTGAAAAATTGGTGAATAATTCCATTGTAAGTTACTGGTTAATAACTTGTTTAAATTGTTTTACGCGCTTCCGTTTAATATCGAGTGATAATAAAGGAGACGTGGAAAGGTGGCAAGCGGGCGCGCAGTTTAGATCAATTAGACCAATTAGGTATTAACAGATCGGAGTAGAATATTTAACACCGTGGATTAAAGTAAAGTAAAACAGATATATTTAAAGTATAAGTAACTGATTTAACAAAAGAATTCCAAAAGACTCCCGTACACCGAACGCGTCTGATTCGTTATACTTTCCGAAGAAGAGTGTCAGCTCTCCCGCCGGTCTCGAGGTGGTTCGCTCTCGTGGAGCTGCGCATGCTCCACGGACACCCGGTATTGGTGGCAGCAGCTGACGGGCCGTCACCGAACGGTACCGGACATGCGCACGCTAGTCTTACAGCTCGGCCATCCTGTACATCTAACTTCGTCTCGAAATTATATATATTTTTAAAGTAAGTGAGTGCGCGCTGCATTTGCACCGTTGTTATTAAACTGTGACTAGTTCAACTCAGGTACGTACGCTTTAACGCAATTATTCTACATAGTAATATATGTACTTACGCAGGTATGCGTGCGCCTCGGTATCTTAATGCTAACATTCTTTTCAAAAATTAATAGACGACAATATTTACATTTATTATGCTAATATCTTATTACTAGTAATTATTCAAATATCGCAAACTATCATAAAATTAATTAATTATTTATAAGTGGTGTAACTTTTATCCAAGGTTTTATGCGGTCAGATGACATGACGGTGTTCATGGGTTTTTGTTTCAAATTGAAACCTGGTACGTCTGTTATTACATATCGATTTGATCCCAAACTTTTTGCCACCAAGTATGGACCCTTGTAATTAGGTTTCAATTTAGAACTTACCCCTGCTTTATTCCGGTCATTTCTGATCATTACATAATCACCTTTTTTATATTTTGTCGGTTTAATGCTATGTTTGTCCTTGTATATTTTATTATAATTCCTAATCATATTGGTCGTTTGTAAAGCGGTATCGCGACTAACGCTCCTATCTGATTCTAGATCCTGATCTACATCGTGCAAGGCTTTTGTGATGCGAGCTATTGCATGGTCTTTATGGTTACGCTGTTCGTATCCCAACAGGAGTTTTGACGGAGTGGCCTTAATTGTCGAATGGTGCGTATTGTTTATAACGTATTGTATTTCGCTCAAGTTTTGTTTCCACTCTATTTGAGAGTCTATGTGCTTAGTCAATGAAGTTTCTAGGAATCTGTTTACTCTCTCAATCATGCCATTGGCCCAAGGAGCCGCTACAGCCACTTTTCTATGCTTGATATTTTGTTTTTGTAGATAATTAATGAACTCATTTGAAGTGAAAGCGGAACCTCTATCTGAGACCAATTCTACTGGCTTTCCAAAAATAGAGAACAGATTATCCAGAAGCCTCATTGCCTCTTTCGCACCGGTAGATTTAGTTGCATATAGCCACGTGAATCTAGTGAATGCATCTATTACAAGAAAGATATGTTTATAGCCGTCTACAGTTTCCTGGAGTGGACCGAAGTGGTCTATGTGTATCAATTCTAAGGGAGACTTTGGCAACGGATACAATTGAGTCTCGCTCTCCAGTCTATTAGAGGAACTGTTTGCGGTAAGACATATTAAGCAATTTTCAATATAGTTCAAAACGCGTTTTCTCATCCTCGGAAACCAATAATTTTGTTTAATACCGATCAATGTTTTTTCATAACCATTATGTGCCATGTCATCATGGTGCGCTCTAAGTACATTTGTGACCATTGACTCAGGCACGACAAATCTCATTTCATTATCTATTTTTTTATACACCAACCCATCTATCAACGCAAACTTATCATTCTCTTCTAATTCTAATTCGTTGCTTAATTTTAAAATTTCAGGGTCTGCTAATTGGAGGAATTCGAGTCTTCGCTCCAGTGGAAGTTCATCCACAAGTGCAACACTACGACTGAGGGCATCTGTGTGTACCATCCTATTACCTGGCCGGTGAGAAATATCGAAAGTGTAATTCTGTAAAGCTAACGTCCATCTAGCTATCCTAGGATTCAAATTAGCTTTCTTGATTGCGTGTACTAACGCATTACAATCAGTAATTATATTGAATTTATTACCATATAGATATAAATGGAATCTTTCTACCGATCTAACTATTGCCAACATTTCCAGTTCAAAACTGTGGTAACGTGATTCAGCCGCATTTGTTGACTGACTGAAGAAAGCCACAGGGGCCCATGGACCGTCACTCTGACGTTGGAGGAGGACTGCTCCTATACCTCCACTGCATGCATCGGTATGCAACTGAGTCTCAGCTGCGGGGTCAAACAGTCTTAACACCGGGTAAGACGTCAATTCTTTTTTAATATTCGAAAATGCTTCAATACACCTATCATCAAATTCAAAATTTACATCTTTTTTAAGCAAGTTTTGTAAAGGTTTTACTTTAAAAGCATAATTTTTAATGAATTTGCGAAAATAATTGGAAAGACCTAAAAACCTTTGTAACTGTATTTTATCTTTTGGCTGTCTATAATTGCGTACTGCCTCTGTGTGCCGCGGACTTAAAGTGATTCCTTCTGAAGAGATTATATATCCCAAAAACTCTATACTTTTTCTCAAAAATTTACATTTCTTGAAATTAAGTTCAAATCCGTATTCTCTAAGTATCAACATGACTTTCTCCAAAGAGTCTAAGTTTTCTTCTACTGTTTCAGATGGAATTAAAACATCGTCGATGTACACAATGACTTTGTCCTGCCTAATCAAAGGGTTTAGAATCTGAATAAGCCTTTTTTGAAATTCGGCCGGTGCCTCACAATAACCAAACGGTAAGCGGACATATTCGAATTGACCATCCGGGGTCGCAAATGAAAAATATTTGTACGAATTCTCGTGCACTTTAATTTGGTGGAAACTATCGCGGAGATCTAGTAAAGTAAAGACTTTTTTATTACTTAATTTAGAAATGCATTCCTCAATTATAGGAAATGGATATTTTTGTTTGTACACCCGGCTATTCAGGGGTCGGAGGTCCACGCAGAGCCTTAATCGACCGTCTTTTTTTCTCACAGGTACGACCCTGGCGCAATACGGTGATACGCTCGTTTTTATTATACCTCGCCGGAGAAGATCATCTGTAATATCTCGAATTTGCTTCCGCTCCACCATTGCGAATCGCCTAGGGGCATACGCGTATATCGATGGATCTTTAATATTTACTTCCACCCGGTAATCATCATTTACTTTAGAAACATTTTGTGTTTGAACTCTAGAGATTAGTTTTTCTAAACAAACTTTTGTATCTTCACCAAAGTCAATTTTATTTTCTTTTATTATTTGTTCCAGCGATTCCGTTTGCCCTTCGTCGACACACAAGGGAAGCATCGCAAACAAGTTGACCTTCTCATCCTGTATTTTCGCCACAGGATTATAAACTAAAGTGAGTCTGTTTTCACGCAAAAACTCGCGACCTATAATAACGTCGCTTTGAAACGATTCATTTTCCAAAACATACAAATTTGCCCTGAATTCTTTTCTTTTTATAGATTCGAAATTTAACGCTATATTAGTTATACCAATAACATCCAATTTTTGATCCGACAAATTTCTTAAATTACATTTAGTGGCAATTACCGATTTCGCGTCTGATCTAACGAATTTATTAAATACGCTTGCTTTTATGAAGGATACAGGGCTGCCTGTATCTATCAACGCTAATAATTCTATTTTAATCTCAGGTAGACTCACTCGGATCAGGGGATCGTCTACCACCAACTCTGTGGATGATTCCTGTACAGCTGCTATCCTCGTGGACTCCTGGGTCTCCTCTGACACGGTTGCCGCCGCCAACGTCGCACCGGTAGGTTTAGGGGCCGCCCTGGGTTCCTTCCTCCTCAGGATCGGACACTCAAACCTGCGGTGGCCCTTTTCTTTGCAGTAGAAGCAGCTCGGCTCTCCTCTGCATTCTTTGTATGTGTGGCCCTTTTTGCCACAGTTCTTGCAGGTATCCTTGGCCTGCTTATCCTTGACCTGCGGATGTAACTGCAACGTCCTGCGGTCTGTCTCTGCCATGCCCTGAGCGATGGTCCTCATCTTTTCGAGGAAGACGTCCATCGTGTTGGCCGTGAGGGACAACGCCGTCGCCTTCAGCGGAGTCTGCTGGATTCCGCCAATCAGAAGCTGGATCCGGTCACTCTCGGGTAGGTCCAGTCTATGCATCATTGCCAGTTTGTCGATAGCATAGTCGTCGAAGGACTCCTTCGCCGGAAACCACTTCCTTGATTCTAACTTCTGCATTGATCTATAAAAGGGTACCTTTCTATCAAATATTTTTATAATTTCAGCCCGTAGGCTCCTCCAAGATTCTACTGCTACGTCACCCTGGGTGTCAAACCATCGACGCGCCGATTTGGACAGCCTACTGGATGCTGCCAACAGGGTTGCGCCGTCCGTCGCTCCATGCACCTGGGCGACTTTGTCCACCCGACGGACCCATGCCTGAACGTTGTCGTCGTCAGTCCCGGCAAACTCAGGTATCTGGTGGGCCAACGCCTGCACTACTGACCCTGAAGACCAGGACTCCGTCGATCGCCGCTCCGACTCGCCCGCCGGTGATGATCGCACTGAACTCCGATTGCTTTCGGTAAGCTGCTCCGTATGCGGTTGCCTCGTTGCTACACTTCTCTGGTCTATCAACAATTGCATTATCTGCGACAGTTGCTGTTGCTGCTGCTGCATCGCCGCTAGCATCTGCTGCAACGCGATCGTCGAGGGATCCTCAGCACCTGTCACTGACGTCTTTCGTCCTTGGGACAGTTCTGGCATCTCTACTGCCTGTTGTCCGGTCGCGACGGATGGAGCACTGGCTTTTGGAGCGGACCCCAACAACTGACTGCCTGCCGCTAATTGTCGCAACTCCTGTGTCGGGGCGTGTTTCTCTAGGTGAGACATGATCCGATCAATCAAGTCACTCCACGAACCCGTGGTTGCCAGTCCAAAACTTGCCGCTTCTGCTTTCAGCTGCTCAAGGTTGAGTTTCTCCAGCCCTTCTCTCTCCATCGCCAAACGAGCACGTGTTTTCACCATGCGCGTATGTTACCGGACAAAGAAGTTCCTTGAATAAAGGTCGTTCTTGTTTACTTCTAAAGAATGTCTCTTTTTTTTTCCGTTTCCTTTGCTCCGATTTTTTTTCCTTTCTTTTGCCGATTTTTGCTTACTTCTGTTCTCGGTTTTCTTAATAATTCTAATTAACCGTTCAATACTGTTCACTAATTTCACTATTGATCCTTATGATCCACTATTATATATTAATATTTATATTGATCCCACTTCTGAGATGTAAGTTACTGGTTAATAACTTGTTTAAATTGTTTTACGCGCTTCCGTTTAATATCGAGTGATAATAAAGGAGACGTGGAAAGGTGGCAAGCGGGCGCGCAGTTTGGAACAATCGGACCAATTAGGAATTAACTGATTGGAGTAGAATATTTTAACACCGTGAATTAAAGAAAGTAGAACAGATATATTTAAGTATAAGTAACTGTTTCAACAAAAGAATTCCAAAAAAGACTCCCGTACACCGAACGCGTCTGGTTCGTTATACCTTCCGAAGGAGAGTGTCGGCTCTCCCGCCGTTCTCGAGGTGGTTCGCTCTCGTGGAGCTGCGCATGCTCCACAGACACCCGGTATTGGTGGCAGCAGCTGACGGGCTGTCACCGAACGGTAACGGACATGCGCACGCTAATCTTACACCATATTATGGATAACTGCGTCTATATATGTATACATATATACATAATATAGAGAAAGGTCTCCATCCCCACCCTTTCCTATGAGGCACAACCAAACCAATTTGCCTCTCCATATTTCATATCTATCTGAAAAAGTAAAAATAAATTAGAAGTCAGAACGGCCCCTCCCCGCTGTTTTTTGTGACGCATATCCAAATTAATACAACTCTGCTTTTTCAAAATATAAAAAAAAATAAAATACAAATATGCAAAACTTACCAAGAGTTTGGTAGACCAAATAAAAGACTCATCTTATATCACTCTCGTCGTATTCATCTGAAATAATTTGATTTTTTATATAGCAATTAGTAATTTTTTATTTATTATTGTTATTAAGTATAAAATAAAAAAAATTTATATTATACAAAGTGTTTCAGTTTAAATAATGCATTGCTATTTTTTGGATCAATAAAAGGCTTATTCCCATACAGCACCGATAGATTGCAAAAACTTTACAACAATCTTTCACCGCAATATTGCAATATTGCAAATTCACTGCAAAATATTGCTACATCATTGCTGTTGAATTGCAGCAATGTTAAAATGTCCGCTTTTTGGAAGATTGCAACAAAATATTACAACAATATTGCAATATGTTATGAGTTTGCAATAATGCATTGTTATTGCAACCATAAACTAATGTTGCATATACAGGTATATAAATGTAAATAAATCATTAATGAAAATACGTTGTAGTTAATTTATATATATTACAATATATAAATTATAGAATTTGGATTACATGCAATATTTCCGAAATATTAATGTCATGTTGCTACAAGTGTGCTGGAATTTTGTGCACTTATATCTCTGCAATGTCTTTATAATGTTGCATTGCAACTTGCAACATTGCAACGTTGCTGCAATATAATTGCAATAATCTGTGCTGTATGGGTTCTATCAAAAAATGTTTTATTTAAAAGTATAGTAGGATTTATAACTTTTGTGTGTATATGAAACATTTTTCGATAAAAGTCTTCTTTTTCGAAAAATATAATAATGCATTATTTAAAATAGAATACCCTGTATAATTATTCAAATATATTTATATTATTTTATACATTTATTTTTTTTATTCTTAATTTTATTTTTTTTTATTAGTTAATATAACTAAATTTATATGATAGAAAGGTTTTAAAGATCCGAACGCGGATGTTGATGCGTGTATTCCGACGAAAATATTTATTTCTTTAGGGAGATAGAGGGGGTTTGATGGAAATTAAAATTTCAAAGATGAAATTATTCCATATATTTAAGTCTTGGTAGTGACTAAGTAACATTTTGTGCCTTGTGCATAATTAATTAATCCCGATGAAAAATTAATTTTCGTCGGATAATATATACACACGCATCAACATCCGCGTTCGGCTCTTTATGTATTAAATTTAATATATTGAGAGCCTAATAGAAATGTTTTAACGTTAATAATTAAAATTTTAATAAATTTCTATAATTTATAAATAATTATTATAAATTATTACATTTTTTTATTTACCATTATGCTCCAAATTTTCCGTTTCCTCCAATAGATTTCTGTCCAATAGAATCTGTAGATCTTCGTTTATCCTCAGGATCTGGGGATCGATTGTATATTGTGACGTCCATTGGTTGAAACCCTAAATTTTTTCGCGCTAACATCATTTCTTGCGAGAACCTATATAATTAACTATTTTGAGAATGATTTAACTTATAGCGTTTTCGATTGGGAAAAAGTTAGTGCGCACCAGTGCGCACTCAGTTCACACGAACACTGGACAAGTTCCATGGGTTGCACTGAATAGTGCAGGTGAAAAAGAACACGCCGAAATTTTCAGTGCCACTTGAGTTGACTAGATTCCGGGAAGAACAAAAAAGTAACCTCAACTTCTTGTGTTCAGTTAAGTAATGATTTTTATTATATGTAATTACATATAGAAGATGATCAAGAATATCACGTATGACAAATATAAAAATTATTATTATTCAGTATAAAAATGCTATTACATTAAGTACATTAATTATATTTTAAAAAAGGGTATAGGTTCGATGTTTATATAAAAAGATATAACACTTACGGTGTCATTATCTATTTTTTTCACACATTCTACATAATTTACAGTTTTTGGAATTATTCTTCTAGTTCGAAGAGTTGTAATTATTTCTTCTTGCTCGCTTGAACTAGAAGAAGATTCCAAAAATGTCTCCAAAATATTAAAGAGAGCCAAATCCGAATTGCTCATTATGTCGAATTTTCGTTCAAAAGAATGCCCTACTGCTTGCATGCATCCAGTGCACTGAACTGGCACCGTCAAAATATCTCGTGCCACTTAGTGCGCACTGAGTGCGCACTATGCGAGTGTTGTGCGTTCAAACGAACACGCAACACTAGCCAAGTGCGCATTGGCACTACCAATCGAACACGCGCCTGACATTCAGTGCAGCCAGTGCACCCCAATCGAAAACGCTATTAGAATTAGACACTTTTATCATTTATCGTTAGTAATACCGGCATAGGGAATTTTCTAGTTGTAACTAGTCTAGGGACTAGCAACGCGACCAATCCAACACAACTAGCGCATACCTATAAATTACTAGTCGTCGCCATCTCTTACAACCCTAAGAGTGCCGTCACATGAGGCGTAACTTGCGTTAAGGGTCTACAGGCGACATGGTGGAGACGCCTATCAGCTGGCCGGGAATGACGGATTCGTTTATCCCAGATATTAGCCAAAATACTTATAGCGTTTTCGATTGGGGTGCACTGGCTGCACTGAATGTCAGGCGCGTGTTCGATTGGTAGTGCCAATGCGCACTTGGCTAGTGTTGCGTGTTCGTTTGAACGCACAACACTCGCATAGTGCGCACTCAGTGCGCACTAAGTGGCACGAGATATTTTGACGGTGCCAGTTCAGTGCACTGGATGCATGCAAGCAGTAGGGCATTCTTTTGAACGAAAATTCGACATAATGAGCAATTCGGATTTGGCTCTCTTTAATATTTTGGAGACATTTTTGGAATCTTCTTCTAGTTCAAGCGAGCAAGAAGAAATAATTACAACTCTTCGAACTAAAGAATAATTCCAAAAACTGTAAATTATGTAGAATGTGTGAAAAAAATGGATAATGACACCGTAAGTGTTATATCTTTTTATATAAACATCGAACCTATACCCTTTTTTAAAATATAATTAATGTACTTAATGTAATAGCATTTTTATACTGGATAATAATAATTTTTATATTTGTCATACGTGATATTCTTGATCATCTTCTATATGTAATTACATATAATAAAAATCATTACTTAACTGAACACAAGATGTCGAGGTTACTTTTTCGTTCTTCCCGGAATCTAGTCAACTCAAGTGGCACTGAAAATTTCGGCGTGTTCTTTTTCACCTGCACTATTCAGTGCAACCCATGGAACTTGTCCAGTGTTCGTGTGAACTGAGTGCGCACCAGTGCGCACTAACTTTTTCCCAAGCGAAAACGCTATTAATGAATCTTATTAAATTTACGATATTCTTAATCAGTAGGATTGTCC
This sequence comes from Nylanderia fulva, assembly GCF_048542155.1. Lineage (NCBI taxonomy): Eukaryota > Metazoa > Arthropoda > Insecta > Hymenoptera > Formicidae > Nylanderia > Nylanderia fulva. Next base: position 10,742 of record NW_028189256.1, read on the forward strand.
GCAGGGAGACAAAAATTGATTTTTTGGAAAAAAGATGAATATAAAATTTATAATATAACTTGGGGAGATGCGCAGCTAGCAGCGTAAAGTTGGGTTAGCCACGAGATTGTATTTAATTTATTATAAATTTTTAAGAGCAATAATGCAAAATTCGACTCTTTGTCTCCTTGCTTTATTATATAAAGAATATATTAAAAAATATTTCACGAAGTTACGTAACTTCTTTTTATGTAATATTTGGGATGAACAAATCTCACTAGATCTATACTCATGGGGAAATTTTCGTGATAACATACTGACAGCTTGACAAAGAGAGAGTATCATTCTATCTTTGTCTCTCTTGCATTTGATATGTGTAAAATCAGTATAAATACAAAAACCAATATATTACGCACACGAATGAGAAATATTTTACATCTGCTCATTATATATGAAAATATAAAAGTAATGCAAATTAAATTTCACATTTATTTATAATAGTATTGTGAGATAGTAACACATGGAAATCTTATATAAGATAAATGCTGTACATCGATTAGCGTAATATTATGATTACAAGTCGCAATAAATGATTTTGCTAATATATTATTTTGAATAAAAATTTTATAAAAACAAATAAAAATGAAATGAATAAATTTTATTCATTCTTTGTTTTTTTCTATTATTTTTTCTATTATTTGAATAAAAGGCGTATCGTATGTAATAGATAAATAATAATTTATATATATATATGTATATATTGAAATTAATATATATATATATAAATTTCAAAACGTAATTATATATATATTTATATAAATTATCTTATCTATTTAATCTATTACACACGATACATCTTTTATTCAAATAATAGAAAAAATAATTAATAGAAGAAGAAAACAAAGAATGAAGAAAATTTATTAATTTCATTTTTTTGTTTTTATATTTTTTTAATTTTTATTTAAAATAAAATATATTAGCAAAATCATTTATTGACTTGTAATCATATTATGCTAATCGATGTACAGCATTTATCTTATATGATTTTCATGTATTAACTACCTCATAATACTATTATAAAATTAATGTAAAATTTAATTTCCATTACTTTTATATTTTTATATATGATGAGCAAATGTAAAATATTTCTTATCCGTGTGCGTAATATACAGGGTGTCCAATAACTAACGGACCAACGATTACAAATGGATTCTTTGATCAATTTGGGAACAATTTTTCCTCAGCGAAAATGTCGAAAAAGGTCATCATTTTTTACAACTTTCCAATATTTGTCATTATGTATCTTTATAACTAAGTCTTCAATTAAAATTTTGTCTCTAATTAAAATTTTATTATAGTAAACTCTACCTGAAATTAACTGAAGAATGTAATTATGTTAGACTTTTAACTCCAAAACGTTTAGTTTTCAAAAAACCCATTTTTTTCAATCGCTTATAACTCGAAAATTATTGATTTCTCAACTTTTTTGCTAAGGAAAAATCGTCTCCAAATTGGCCAGAGAATCCGTCCTTAATCATTGGTCTGTCAGTTACCGGACACCCTGTATATTAAAACATAATAAGCTTAAACGACTTGACTACGACGTAACTAGCAATTTTATTTGATTATTTCACGACGTTTCAACATATACGTTTCTGCCGACTGAATTTCAGCCGACTTTCGGACCAATATTTTTCTCGCCTATTTCTTTACAGGGAATGTTAAGAGAAGGAACAGGGGGAATTTTTGAGATCCCAATCACAGGATTCAAATTCCTTTTCAAATGTTCTTTCTTTCATAATTGTCGCAATAACATCGCGTTTGGCTCTATTGGTCGAGAGGAATCAAGTGGAGATTGTGGCTTTAAAATTAAAAGAGCTGACTAAATAAGTATTTTCATTATAATATATAAGTTTATATATATATATATATATATATATATATATATATATACAGGGTGGACCATTTAAGTTGATAATGTAAAATATCTCAAAAACGAAGCGTTGGAGAAAGAAATGTTTTAAATAAAAGTAAATTGACTTTAAGGGGGAAAGCAAATTGCATGATTTATGTTTTATTTGGAGGATATTTTCAAGGTCATTTAAAAGTCAATCTAATTTTTTAAAATGGAAATCTATATTTTTTATTTTTTATTCTTATTCCTCGTAAAAACATAAGCAACTTTTGTAGGAACCATTTTTCAATGTAGCACTGTAAATTTCACAAATATTTGAAAAGTGAAAATTGATAAAAGAAAGTAATACCGTACTGTACTGTACAATTTTATAAGCATCCGCTGTACATTTTATTATTATTAGTTGAAACAAAAAGACATTAACATAATTCAACTAGATTATAATAAATGTTTAAAGTGATGCCCTTCTACCTTAATGCATTTTACAATTCTTTGTAGAAAAGATTGATGTGTGCGTAAAAGTGCGTCTCTTTCAATATTTGCACAAGCATTTCGTATGCGCTCTTGCATGTTTTCTAGAGTCGTTAGTTCATCGATGTAAACTTTATCTTTGAGATAACCCCATAAGAAATAGTCTAGGGGTGTAAGATCAGGAGATCGAGCTGGCCAATGTACTGGACCTCCGCGTCTTATCCAACGACCAATGTAATTCTGATTTAAAGCATCTCTAGCAATGCGTACATAATGAGCAGGGCATCCGTCGTGCTGGTATCACATGGTCTGCCTTTCTTCTAATGGTACATCTTCCAACAGTAACGGCAACTCTTCAGTTACAAAGATTGTGTACATTTCTCCTGTTAATGTGCCATCGATAAAAAAAGGCCCAATTACTTTTTCTCCCAAAATTTACACCACACATTAACAAACCAAGATCTCCGATGCTCCACTTCTTTTAACCAATGTGGATTTTCAACAGCTCAATAGTGCATGTTATGCCGATTTACTTCACCATGATTGGTGAAAGTACATTTGTCACTAAATAATACGGATAGAAAAAAGTTATTATTATTCCGCATTATATCTTGTGCCCATTTACAAAATGTTATTCTATTCACAAAATCGTCACTATGTAGTTCTTGATGCAACGACACATGGTATGGATGGAATTTGTGCTGTTTTAATATTCTAAGAATACTGCTTTTAGAAATTCCTGAATTGGTAACTAATTTTCGGGAACTTATATGGGGATCGTAATTCACTGCAGCTAACACTGCAGTTTCCTTATTTTCGTCGATAGCGGTTCTTTTACGGCTCCTTTGTTTGGCTGAACACTTCCTTCTTCTGAAAACTGCTTTATAACACGATAAAATGATATTTGTGATAGAGTTCTTCTATCAAGAAACAAGGTTCGGCATACAGGAGAATAGACTGTTGCACATTTCTCCTAGATTCTCCATAAATAAGAACCATTTTAACTTTTTCCTCTACAGATAAACACTCAATTGCTGAGTCTAAATAATGGCAATAATTACTAACAATCGAATTATTGAAATTGCCAAGAATTATAAATAATAAGTAGAACAATACTCTTCTATTCGACACTCTGGCATATAATTTTTATTAAATTGCTATGTTTCGACCTCAATTTTACGTCTTTTTCAAGCAGATCTAAAATAACAAAAAAGAAATATAACAGCATAAGTTCATCTAAAATACAATCAAGTACGCAGAAAAAAGAAATAATACTCACATTATGTAGTAAATAATAACACGATTGGTCAACAGTGGAATAAATTATTAATAAATAAACACATAGACGCAAACAAATTTCGTTCAAAAATTAATAATAAATAAATTAAAAATGAGCTATTGCCGATGTCAGGAAACGTGTTAGATCGTACGTCCGAACGGAATGGCAATACTAATAACTAATAACAATGATAAGCCCGATGTACACAAAATAAGTCATACCTTAGAAGAAACTTATACGCTGTGTCTAAATATTGTATAAAAGGACGACGTGGAGAATAAAACTCCTTATAATAATTACTAACACTACCAGCAATCTAATTGAATTATGTTAATGTTTTTTGTTTTGACTAATAATAATAAAATGTACAGCGGATGCTTATAAAATTGTACTGTACAGTACGGTATTACTTTCTTTTATCAATTTCCACTTTTCAAATATCTGTGAAACTTACAGTATGTGCTAAATTGAAAAATGGTTCTTACAAAAGTTGTTTATATTTTTACGAGGAATAAGAATAAAAAATAAAAAATATAAATTTCTATTTTAAAAAATTAGATTGACCTTTAAATGACCTTGAAAATATCCTCCAAATAAAACATAAATCATGCAATTCGCTTTCCCCCTTAAAGTCAATTTACTTTTATTTAAAACATTTCTTTTTCCAACACTTCGTTTTTGAGATATTTCACATTATCAACTTAAATGGTCCACCCTGTATATATATACAGGGTGTCCGGTAATTGTCGCCTCAACCGTCGTGTGCAGGTAAAGTGAGTTAAACCGAATAGGAAAGTCCTCTACCGTTTTGCGATTTTCGCAATAATTATTGAGTTATTAAATAAAAAAGATCGGCCAATCTACGCGAATAGAAGCGCGCAACGAGAAGAGACGTCCAACTGTAACACGATACACGGCGCGCGACAAAGCGGAAAGAGGAGCGAACGATGACTGTCTACGAATCGTGTTCGAAAAATCTTCGTGTATCGTGTTATAGTAGGACGTCTCTTCTCGTCGCGCGCTTCTATTCGCGTGGATTGGCCGATCTTTTTTATTTAATAACTCAATAATTATTGCGATAATCGCAAAACAATAAAGAACTTTCCTATTCGGTTTAACTCACTTTACCTGCATACGACGGTTGAGACGACAATTACCGGACACCCTGTATATATATATATATACAAGGTGGACCATTTTAATCAATCCACGCAAATATCTTATAATGTAAATAGAATAGAAAAATATGTTTTATACAAAAATTGCAGGGTTCAGAGGGGGACACCTGATGGTGACCATGGTTTTGACCTTGATGTTAAAGAAGGTCATTTGAAGGTCAACTTGATTTTTGTTAATAGAACCACTAATTTTTTATTGCATATTCTTGTAGCTTATCTCGAGAGCTTTCTAAAAGACTATAATAAAATTTTTTTCATAAAGTACTTTCTCAGTTATAAGACAAAAAATCGTATGCTGCGCGTAACACGGCAAATTAATTCTCGTTTAGCGCTATTCAGGAACAACGACGTAGTAGTTTTTATTCTCTTTGGGTTTTACTAATTTACAAATTTTTCTATTGAACAAATTGTTCAAAATTATCTCTATTCACTTGAATACATAACGCCACCCTATCTTAGAAATGTCTAACCGTTTTAAGTAAGACAGCGCGAGGTATACCCCTGCAAGTTACTCGTATTCTTTCTATCATATCTTCTCTGGTTGTAGGTGCCTGTTCATAGATAACATATTTGATAAACCCCCATAAAAAGAAGTCAAGTGAAGTAAGATCAGGAGATCGTGGGGGCCATACGACAGGTCCACGTCGTCCAATCCACTTATTATTGTATTCTCGATCTAGATAATTTCTAACTTTTTCCGCATAATGAGGTGGGGCCTTGTTCAATTGTATCCACATTCTCTGTCGTGTACGCAAATCAACGTCTTCAAGTAATTGTGGTAAATGATTCCTGAGAAATTCCAGAAAATTTTCTCCATTAACATTTCCATCGAAGAAATAAGAACCAATCAAGTAATCATTTATAATCCCACAGAAAACATTTACGCTCCACCGATGCTGATTATCTATTTGTCTATACCAAAAAGAGTTAACATCAGATTAATAGTGACAATTATGTCTATTCAATTCATTATTATTTTTGAACGTCGACTCATCAGAGAACATAACATAATAGAAGAAATTCAGATCAGCTCTGATCATTTGTTGTGCCCAATCGTAAAATTATACACGTAACTGCATCTTGTGGACTAAGAGTATGTGTTAACGTAATATGATAAGAATGGTACTTTACTTTCTTCAAAATTATTAAAATTGTTGTTCTCGGTATATCAATTTCTCTAGCCATAACCCAACTACTCACATGAGGATTAAGATAAACAGTTGCCAAGATAATGAGCATACGCGCGTCATCTTCATTGTTGTACACACGATGTTCTCTATAGCATTTCAAATGGCCTTGGCGAGTTTTTCGTTCAAGGCTCCGGATTACGGAATGATTTGGGTGCTTTTTTTCGGAATAACCGGTAAACTCGCGAAGCTTTATGATAATTTTGTAGACATTCTCCGAGCACAAAGAGAATATCAACAATCTCTGAAGAAATATAATCAGCCATGAATGTTTTCAGTAAACGTAAGCAATAAAGTTTGATACTACTTAACAATTGTGGGTTGATTTATGTTTTTCGTAGTGGGAAATGTTAGGATAAGGAAATCGCTCAAGTTTCACATAAAGAAATTTACAATTAGAGTTAAACATGACTTTAATTTTAATTATTTACAATTAATTCAGGTGTGATTGTGTCAGTGTATTACAAAATCCTTCATCGGGTTCCTCGCTTCTTGGTTTGTGTAAATTTATTCACACTGCTCCTTCGACAAAACTCCGTATGTTATAAGTATTCCGCTAACCGTATTCCACTCACGAGTTAGTATTTCGGCCTTGCGCGGCCTAGCGGCGCCATCCCGTACTGTGAGTCAATGTTGAGTCGTGCGCCATATTGTTTATTGAACTATTTTTTAAACGTTTAATTTTTGTCGCTGTTTAGCTAAAAATAAGAGAATTAAAAGTGCTAAAAGTAAAAGAATTAAAAATTTGCCGTGTTACGCGCAGCATACGACTTTTTGTCTTATAACTGAAAAAGTACTTTATGAAAAAATTTTTTATTATAGTCTTTTAGAAAGCTCTCGAGATAAGCTACAAGAATATGCAATAACAAATTGGTGGTTCCATTTAAAAAAATCAATTTAACCTTCAAATGACCTTCAAATTTGACATCAAGGTCAAAACCATGGTGACCATCAGGTGTCCCCCTCTGAACCCTGCCACATTTGTATAAAACATATTTTTCTATTCTACTTACTTTATAAAATATTTGCGTGGATTGATTGAAATTGTCCACCCTGTATATATAGTATATATTACAAAATAAAATGATTGAATAAAATATGATGCACATTAAATAACATTGTCTTTATGTATATTCAAGAGTTGTGTGAATTGTTAAATCCCAGCCATTTCACGTAAACCTCGTCATCCCTCCTGCGCAGTACTTTCTCCACGAGGTACACATCTGGATAAGTTCCGCGATACAACTCGTGCTCGTAAAACACTCCAATGATAGATGTTTTGCGATAATCTTCGAATAGATAGCTTACGGGATTAGTATGCTGCACTTTAACAATCTTAAACACCTCGGGTGTCCAATTTGGCGTGTATCCCTTCTCGAAAAGTTGTTTGTACTTGCTAACGCGTACCTGATCACCTACTTTGAACTTTGCCGGACCCGCGATTTTTACATGACTGCACACGGTAGCCAAGAGTCTTTCAGCGATTGCGGAGGTAACGTCGGCGGGTCGCATACTAATCGTTCGATGTTTGCGTCCGTTGTAATCGGATACGAGGCGTACCAGAGTGTCGATCCACTTGTAAGTGCCATTCAGCGTAAACATCTTCCACATGTCGTTCTTCAACGTACGATTGAATCGCTCGACGACCGACGCGTTCAATACTGGATATGTAGAATAATGATTAATGTCATGCCTTCGCATAAGTCGTTGCACATCGGCGTTGTAAAATTCCTTTCCATTATCGGTTTGCATGTTTTTCGGACATCTTTTGCTATCTCGAATTATCTCGGCGATTGCGTCAGCTGTCTCGCTTCCTTTTTTACTCTTGAGTAGTACAGCCCACGCATACTTGCTCAACATTAATGACGTTGAATATGTAGTTAGTGGTAACCTCTGTTGAAACGGGAGTATGGACGCATCTCGACAATGTCGGTTTGCCACAGATCATCGTATCCCCACACTATGACATGTCTTCGAGAGAAACTTTTTCTCGCTGACGCAAGCAATTCGTTTACCAACTGTCGTTTCTCCAAACTATGTTGCTGCATCTCCGATGGTCGCTTGTTGTTCTTTTTGCTATTTATTTTAGTTTTTTATCTAACACTCGCGTTACATCCTTGTTCTTGCCTCGTTTTTTCGCATTCTTGTCTTGTTCTTGCCTCGTTCTTGACGTTCTTGCCTCGTTCTTGCCTCGTTTCTCGCGTTAAGTAGCCGTTCACTCACGTCTTTGACCTATTTGAAAATCGCTCTTGAATCGATCGCAGCTTCGTTCCAAGTCGTTTCTGACTCGTTCGTAGTCCTCCCTGGCCCGTTCGCAGTCGTGCCTGAGGTGATGGTAGCCTTTAAATACTTGTTCGTAGCCTCGTTCGTAACCCTTACTGACAAGTAACGTAGTACTACCAAATTATTTGACCCGTACTTTTTTATTTGTGCCCAAACGCAGTTTTACGAGTAGTTCATAGACCTTTAAATTCGAAAAATATTGAATTTTCTATCTTTATCTTTTTATTTTTTCTCTATTCTTATAGGTATACCAAAAATAATATAACATGTAGAAGCTTTTTGGATCGCAAATTATGAATGTAAAGTAAAATTTGTAAAATTATGTTTACATAACAAAATATTGAAAAAATAGCAAAAAGATGAAAAAAAACAATGTAGAATAGAGAATTGAGAATGTTTCCGTTGTTCATTACATATATTATTGACACACACATACTATATACATTTTTATTTAATAGTATTATTATATAACATACTAATTAACTATATATAACATATTATATATTATTTATTTTTTTTTATTTTATTAAATATATTTTTTTATGTGATACAATAAAAGGCCAACTTAACGAGCTTATAAGATATTAATTAAAAAAATTTTTTATTATTTTACGTCATAATATAATGTTACAAAAGATAAACGTTTCGACTGTACGACAGTCTTGAGCTGATATATTAATTGGTTCACAGCGTTGCTACATAATATAACAGCATGAAATACAGAAAATTGACGCTTTAACTCAAGCCAACAAAACATGAATTTTATACTGCGTTCTTCACATTATAATTCCATAAATATTGTATTTATAATAAGTTTGATATGACTAAATGATTTAATTCTTTGACATATTAGCATATAGATAATGATATTGAAAAAGACTGTCGTACAGTCGAAACGTTTATCTTTTGTAACATTATATTATGACGTAAAATAATAAAAAATTTTTTTAATTAATATCTTATAAGCTCGTTAAGTTGGCCTTTTATTGTATCACATATTTTAATTGCATACGAGCCGAAGTTTAATTTATAATATATATATTTTTTTATTTTATATTTATATTTTTTTGTAAGTTTTTAAAGAAAGAATTCTTTTATATCTTTTTTATTCTTATTTTTTTCTTTTAACTATTTTAAATCTTAAATTTTTTATTTCTCAAAATATGTGCAGTAGTGCAGACGATCAGAATTTTTCGGATCAAAAAAATGCTCTATGCACTTTGATTTTCTGCACTAAGCACATATTAAAATTGTAAAAAATATGAAAAAAATATATTCAATAAAATAAAAAAAAATAAATAATATAATGGAAAACGTAATTTGATCGCCAGTTGAATTTTTAAAACCAAATTAGGCAAGAATTGATTGACCAACACCGGCAAAGTTAAAATTCTTTTATTGAAAAAGAAACGACGTTTCGACCATCAATTGGGTTTTCTTCAGGCTACAAAAATTACGTTATATATTTCGGTAATACAATAAAAACAATAAAAATATCAGTGAATAATCGATGCAAAAAAGAACTCAAAATCTATATATAATAAGATATACATAAATACCTGTTAAATTCAAATACATATTAAAATAACCAAATGATCAAGTAACTGTCAATTATATCACGAAAAAATGACAGTCTTGAAAGTAGAAATAGGAACCGAAAGTTCACTTTGACATGTAAATTTACACTAAACAATACCATCGACAGTCTTTCGCAAATAAGTCTGATTATGACATATAGAAAATTAAAAGTCATCTCATAAAATATAATACAATATCAGTATATAAACAAAAAGGCCTTATAAACATTTTTATGGAAGGTTAAAATAATAAATACATAAATTTTATAAAGTATAGATAAAATAAATAAAAATAAATATAAATAAATATAAAACAACAAGGATCCAAATTAATAAAAGTAAATTTATTTAAAACAAATCAAGAATAACGTTGTACATGTCATTTAAGTTACCATGGAATTAACCTTGTTAGTCAACTTTTTAATAGGATTATTGTTAAGTTTTTTATACGTTTTACTGTCCTCAAGTGATACTGTCATATTCCTAATATAATCTACTTTATTTAAAACTACTGTGATTTGACCTTTATCCGCTTTAGTGACAAATAAGTCCTTATTTTCTCTAAGAAATCTATCACAATTTTGAAATTGAAAACAAACTGTATATCGTCGATATAATTAGTATGTTTTTTATTATGCAAGAATTTTTTGATAGAATTGATAAACCTACTTCTTATAGATTCTCTAGAATCCTCGGGTATCTTGTAACTGTTAATTTCAAAATTTTTAATGTGTTCTATGATAACAGAACTATGATCTTTTTTATTTTGACAATCAATATTTAGACCGAATTTGTAAAAAAAGAGAGAGATAAGCGAGATGATTTTCATTAAAAAACAGATAAACTCTATTAACTCGCAAAAGGATACTGATAACTTAAATGACATGTACAACGTTATTCTTGATTTGTTTTAAATAAATTTACTTTTATTAATTTGGATCCTTGTTGTTTTATATTTATTTATATTTATTTTTATTTATTTTATCTATACTTTATAAAATTTATGTATTTATTATTTTAACCTTCCATAAAAATGTTTATAAGGCCTTTTTGTTTATATACTGATATTGTATTATATTTTATGAGATGACTTTCAATTTTCTATATGTCATAATCAGACTTATTTGCGAAAGACTGTCGATAGTATTGTTGACTTGTCGATAGTAGTGTAAATTTATATGTCAAAGTGAACTTTTGGTTCCTATTTATACTTTCAAGACTGTTATTTTTGAGTGGTATAATTGACAGTTACTTGATCATTTGGTTATTTTAATATGTATTTGAATTTAACAGGTATTTATGTATATCTTATTATATATAGATTTTGAGTTTTTTTTTGCATCGATTATTCACTGATATTTTTATTGTTTTTATTGTATTACCGAAATATATAACGTAATTTTTGTAGCCTGAAGAGGATCCAATTGATGGTCGAAACGTCGTTTCTTTTTTAATAAAAGAATTTTAACTTTGCCGGTGTTGGTCAATCAATTCTTGCTTAATTTGCAATCACAACATGCAACACTCCAAGTTTAACAAAAATCAGCTACGATAACTGTTACAGGAAAATTCTACTGGAATTCGACGAAGTAACACGTCCAATCAAAAGCCAGGAACCCACGCACGGCGTGCAACATTATATAATCACTAACGGACACCCTGTAGCAGAGCGAGCTAGGCGCCTTTCACCAATCCGTTATAAGGCAGCCCGAATCGAATTCCAAAACCTCATCCAGCAGGGTATTTGCGAGCCATCCTCTAGCCCATGGGCCTCTCTGCTGCATATGGTGAAGAAATCCAATGGAACATGGAGACCATGTGGCGATTATCGTCGATTAAACAAAGTCACGATACCTGACAGATATCCTGTCCCTCATTTACATGATTTTACGCACCGTTTACATGGATGCAAGATTTTTACTACGCTTGACCTCAACAAAGCATTCCACCAAATTCCAGTGGCTCCAGAGGACAGACCCAAGACCGCCGTAATCACTCCTTTCGGTTTGTTCCAGTTCAACAAGATGACCTTCGGTCTCTGCAACGCTGCACAGACGTTTCAGCGCTTGATGGATACGATCCTCCGAGGGGTGGAATATGCGTTCTGCTACATTGACGACATTTTGATCGCATCTACAACCCCAGAGCAATACGCAACACACGTGCGTGAAATCCTGTCACGGCTACAACAACACAGCTTATCCATCAATGTGGAAAAGTGTACTTTCGGAGCCGAGAAGGTCCGTTACCTGGGATATACCATTAGTCAGGAGGGTATCGCCCTTCTCCAAGAGCGCATAGCTGCAATTAGGGACTATCCCATACCAAATACCGTCAAGGAACTACGCAGATTCCTTGGTTTCATCAATTTTTACCGACGCCTACTTAAAGGAGCAGCATTAATTCAAACACCCCTATACAAACTCACAACCGGAGGAACCAAGCGAGACAACCGAACAATAGTTTGGACACCGGAGACGCGGGAAGCATTCGAACAACGCAAAAGACAACTAGAAGAAGCTACTCTCCTGGCACACTCAAAAGAAGGAGCACCTCTGGTGTTGCAAACAGATGCCTCAGACACAGCCATCAGTGCCGCACTGCAACAACTCCAAGGGGACGTGTACGTACTCTTAAGTTTTTTCTCACAAAAACTAACCGAAACACAAAGAAAGTATAGCACCTACGACCGTGAGCTCCTAGCGGTCTATAAAGTCCTAAAATATTTCCGGCATTTCGTAGAAGGTCGTGAATGTACAGTAGCAACGGACTACAAGCCGTTAATATATGCCTTCGACCAGAAGTCAGACCGAGCATCTCTTAGACAGCTGCGCCAACTGGATTATATCTCACAATTCACTACTCACCTGGTTCACCTTCCTGGAACGCAAAACACAGTCACAGACGCACTATCTCAAATCCAAGAGATACACATGCCTACAATTATCTCCACTGAGGACATCGCACTCGAGCAACTAAAAAATGAAAAGCTGCAAGAACTAGTAAAATCATCAACGACGAATTTGCAACTCCGTAAATTACGCCTCGACGACTCAGAACATACAATATTCTGTGACGTTTCCACCGAAGAGATTTGCCCATACATACCTCGCATCCTACGCCGCAGAATATTCGACACGGTGCACCGCCTATCGCATCCAGGAGTCCGAGCTACCCGAGATCTAATCGCACGCCGATTTGTTTGGCCAGGTCTAAATAAGGACGCCGCAGAGTGGGTCAAGACCTGTTTAGCATGCCAACGTGCAAAGATCCAGAGACATCACAAAAACCTGCCAGAACACATTCGAGTCCCGGACAGCAGATTCCACCAGGTTCATCTCGACATCGTCGGTCCTCTGCCGCCGTCCCGCGGGTACCAGTACTGCCTAACTGCAATAGATAGATTTACCAGATGGCCGGAGGCCATCCCGATCAAGGACATTAGCGCAGATACAATCGCGGATGCATTCCATGCAACGTGGATCTCTCGTTTCGGCGCTCCAGCAACCACGGACCGCGGTTCTCAGTTTGAATCTAGATTGTTTCAGGCTCTCATTCAGCTCATAGGCGCACACAGAACTAGGACTACAGCCTACCACCCGTCCTCCAATGGGATGGTAGAACGGTTTCACCGCTCATTTAAATCCGCCATCCGCTGCCATGCATCCACCGAGTGGGTAGACATCCTCCCCACGGTCCTGTTGGGACTACGAGCCAGCGTCAAAGAGGACTTGAAGACCAGTGCAGCGGATTTGGTTTATGGAACTCCAATCCGTCTACCCGGAGAATTCTTCATAGACGAAGACCCACCAAAAGACCTTCTGATATTCATCGAAAAGTTACGCAAATTTATGCGTAAAATACGACCAACACCGCCAGCTCACCACATCAGGCCCAGGGTATTCAGTTATAAAGACCTCTTCAGCTGTTCCCACATATTCGTTCGAGTGGACGCCGTCAAAAAGCCTCTTGACTGCCGCTACAAAGGCCCGTACGAGATCATCGAAAGGTATCCGATCGAGTTTTTAAGCTCAAAATCAAAGGAGAGGAGGTAACCATTTCCACGGAAAGACTGAAGCCGGCCTACCAAGAGATAATACCCTCGGGAGACGCTACATGCACCGAGGACATACCCGCCACAGCACAGCAACCTACGAAGACCTATCCTCCAGCCAAAAAGGTCACATTCGCAACTTAGGCAAAGTTACTAAGGGGGAAGTAATATGGCACCTCTCTAGTAAGTTTATACCGCGCACATGCGCACTAGCCAAAGATGATTCCTATCTAGATATTAAGTAATCTACCTCTCTAGTAACTTTATACCGCGCACATGCGCATTAGCCAAAGATGATTCCTATCTAGATATTAAGTAATCTAAGTTTTTCCTCACCGAACACACTCTCTTTAGTCTGCCTTTAACACTGTGATACTGTCTGTTACCAAAGAAGAAATAAAGTATTTTTTATACATATAAAAAATATACTTATCACATACTTATCGATCCGAGACGCCTCAGCAGTGGTTTCCAAATAGATATTATATACCTACCTGCATCCAAGACGCATGAGCAGGAATCTCTTTCCCGCTAAATATATATACACGTGCACGAGCGCTACATTAGTATGGCATCTCTCTAGTAACTTTATACCGCGCACATGCGCACTAGCCAAAGATGGTTCCTATCTAGATATTAAGTAATCTAAGTTCTTTCTCACATGCGCACTAGCCAAAGATAATTCCTATCTAGATATTAGGTAAGCTAAGTTCTTCCTCACCGAACACACTCTTTTTGTCTGCCTTTAATACTGTGATACTGTCTGCTACCAAAGAAAAAATAAAGTATTTTTTATACATATAAAAAATATACTCATCACATACTTATCGATCCGACACGCCTCAGCAGTGGTTTCCAAATAGTTATTATATATCTACCTGCATCTAAGACGCATAAGCAGGAATCTCTTTCCCGCTAAATATATATATACACACGTGCACGAGCGCTACACTAGAAAGAACAGGGCGCTCTCTATTTTTTTATGAGGCTACTGCATACATCGGCTATACCTCAAGGACGCATGAACTATACTATGGAACTAGGGATCGAGTATTGGGACGTTGGGGATGGGAAATTCTAATTACTAGTGAAAAAAGGATTTCTACTAGCAATTCTATCTAGACTGTCTAATGAATTGATTAATTGATTGACTGTAATTTCCCCATTTAAATAGTTGTTAATTAATAAATTAAGTAACGAGAATATTATATAATTCTCGAATTTAGAGTCTTGAGAATTCCTCATTGAGTCCTTTTATTGAACAATTATTTAGATTACACGAATTATAGGTTTCCAAGAAATCTCGCGTTTATCGCGTTTGATGGAAATTGGCGTTTCTGGAATGTTATCTAAACAAACGAGAAATTGATCTAAATCAATATTTCCTTCCATAAAACGTCTGTTAGTAAAGCGATAATTAGGCTTATTATTGTATGAATTTCTTTATTGATTAATTTCTGGTTTTCTTCAATAGTACATTCTGATGACATTGGAGAAATAATTTAAATATTTTAATAATTAGCATATTGATTGATTTTAAATGAAATGTCCGGACACTGTTCTTCTAGGAATTTTGTTAGATCCTGGGAGATTTCCTCCTCTATTTGCGATACTAAATTGCACAATTCTGTGAATAATGATGATTCAAAAATGTCGAGGTTAAAATCAAATGAATTAAATAGTTCGTCGATTGAGGGTTTGATCTTTGTGTCGGGGAAGGTTCCTTCGTCCATTGTGACGTCCTGCGTCACAATGCATTGGTCGAAACCCTAATTTTTTCGCGCTAACATCATTTCTTGCGAGAACCTATATAATTAACTATTTTGAGAATGATTTAAGGGTCGGCAGTACACCCAGGCAAACTCCGAATTGATATTGGAGACCTCGCGCGGTGACAACGCGAAACTCCGGTTTCAGTGTTGCCAACGCCGAGAAACCAATTCTCGGGTTTTATGTAGTGGTGTATGTCTGTACACGTACATACACCACTGCATCGCTCACGCGGACGCACGTAAGAGAGACAAGGACCGATAATCACGTGTTCTCCTTGTTCCTCTACCGTGCCGGTATACGCGAGATGCCGCCTGAAAATGCTTTCTGGCCTTCCGTAGCAGAAAGCAGTAACGTAGCAAGACTAATAAGCACCCACTTTTTGGAAATTGTATATATGGTTATGCACATATGTGCATAACGTATATATATAACATATATATATATATATATATATATATATATATATTATATAAGGGATATGTTGATTATATTCTTGATTTCTTTTTTATTATTGATGCTATTGTATAATTTGCTCCAAATACTTATAACGTGAAAGAACGTTGAGTAATGTATAATCAATGCAAGGATGTTCAGTATATCATCCAGTATATAAATTAGAGTTCAAATATATCAATATCAATTTTTTTATAATATATATATATATATATATATATATATTAGAATATAGAAAAATGATAAAAAAATATATTTCGGCGATTTAAAAATTTTTTAATATATTGAAAATATTTTTACTACATACACTATATATAAGTGTAAAATAATTCAGAAAATAAATTTAATAAAAATCTACATACCAGCTGTGTGCATGTGTGCAATTGATTTATTACTTGAAATTTATTTACGGAATTATTTTGCATTTATATATTTATAGTATGTGTAGTTGTAAAATGATTAAAATATTTTCAATATCAAATTTTTAAGTTTATCGCCTATATAAAAAATATATTTCTATGATTTTCTATATTCCAATATATTATAAAAAAATTGATATTGATATATTTGAACTCAAGTTTTTTACGTGATTAAATATTCTTGCATTGAGCCATCATACGTTACTCGTAAGTTCTTTCACGTCATAAGTACTTATGTAGCAGAGAGAAAGAAATGAGAGTTATACGCAATGTAACATCAATAATCGGAAAAAATCAAGATAACGGTTGTCATATCTGTGTATATATATATATATATATATATATATATATATATATATAAACTTATATATTATATATATATAATATTTCATTTATTTATAAAATACATTTTCAATTCATATTAAACCTGAGTGATATTTTCTATATGCTTATGCTATCCTTTGATCTATCCCTAACAAATTAAGAGGTGTAATTGCATTATTATCATCAATTATTATCTTATACTTTTTACCTCTAATTTCTATAAAATTTAATTCATTATCATTTTATCCTTTAAATCAATATTTATTTTGAATTTTTATTAATATTTTTATTCTATTAACATGAGCAGGAGCTCAATCTATTGAAATATACCTTTTATCATTATTAGACAAATTTTATCATTATGTTACTTTCTTTATTTTATCTTATTACCTTTCTTAATAAAAATTTGAGATTTAATTATTTTTAAATAAATATTTTAAAATTTATTATTATAAATAAATTTAAAATATTAAAAATAATTATATTTAATACTTAAATTTTTTATAAATTACTATTAAATTAAGTTCATGATCTTGAATTTAAGTTTATGTTTTGAAAACATATTAAAGAAATTTTAATTTTCTATTAACTTTTAAACATTTATTTTTTTTTACTAAATTATTATTAATAATATAAATTTAAATCCAAAAATGCTGAATGTTTAGAAGCAATGAAAAAAATCGAGGATTTACGAAAAATTTAAGTACATTTCTAAGATTTTTTTATATGATATAAAAAAAATATATGGTATATAAATTGATTTTTTAATTTTTTTATTAATTTTTAATTACACACACACACACACACACACACAAATAGATTCTTATTATTTAAAATAGTTTTTATTTTTGTTCTTTATTTACATATGCATACATATACAAAAAATAAAAATAATATGATAGCCTTTTTGCTGACATTATCTATCAATATTTGCATCCGTGTGCTCACGTATTAGTGTTTGTACCTACATGGACGCTACTACATATGCGATGTAAGAGAGACAAAGATGGAATGATGCTCTCTCCTTGTCAAGCAGTCAGCATGTTACCACAGAAATTTCCTCTGCTCCTTATGAATCTAGTGAGAATCTTATCGTCCAGATATTTCATAAAATAAGTGACATAACTTCGTGAATTTTTTTTTAATATATTCTTTATATAATAAAGCAGTCCTCTAAAAGGCCGAATTTTACATTTTCGCTCTTAAAAATTTATAATAAATAAAATACGGACTCGCGGCTAACCCAACCTTACCCGTTCCTAGCTGTGCATTCCCCCAAGTTTATTACACATTTTTATTTTTATCTTTTTTTCATAAAATAGCTCTTTAGAGGACTACAAATGAGCTTACTGATTAAGAATATCCTAAATTTAATAAGATTCATTCAATATTTTCGCTAATATCTGGAAAATAAGAATCCGTAATTCCCGGCCGGCCGATAGGCGTCTCCACCATGTCACCTGCCGACCCTTAACTTAGAATTAGACGTTTTTATCATTTATCGTTAGTAATACCGGTATAGGGAATCTTCTAGTTGTAACTAGTCTAGGGACTAGTAACGCGACCAATCCAACACAACAAGCGCATACCTATAAATTACTAGTCGTCGCCATCTCTTAAGCCTTGTGTCCACGATGCTAGAAATCGGTCCGAGTTCTCGATTCAAACTCTCGAATAGAATTAGTTCTACTTTGATGACTCCAGATAGCATTATAGTCGAGTATGTGAGATTAGTTACTATAATTTATACCAACATTAAAATATTGGAAATTTCCACTTGCTTTTGACTAATTTTATTCAGATAGTCTAAATATTGCGATCTTAAGTTATTGATTTTCTTTTTGCAATTTCTATCGTCAATGGCTGTTCTGTTATCTCTGTATATTGATCACATATTGTTTGTAATGCTTTTTCTTGTTTTATACGATTATGATAATCAATAGATTTTACGACATATAAACATGGATGTTGTTGATACAACAATAATAAAGTTCTAATATTGTCTTTATCCATACTCTTTCCTGAAAATTCATACAGATTTAAATAAACTGAACTATAAGTAAATATTATTAAATTTAAAATGAAATTTTACCTCTATACACTATATCCTTCTTAAGTTTATTATACTTTAATTATTATAATTTACATAATGAGTAATTAATATATACGTAAATATTATAATTAAAAATTATTAATTGCTAATTACTAATTTTCTTTACAGTTTAATTAATTTTTGCTTACTCTGCCTCTGGGTTATATGTGAACCAAATCTTCTTTGCTTTATTTATTAAAGGTTATCTTATTCTTTTTCTATAATTTTCTTTGCTATTTTATTAAAAGGTCTTGTAGGTTATGAATATTTTCATGTCCAACGCGATTGACTAGCTATTTATAAAGTAATAATGTTGGCAACAAGAAAATAAATCTAGTAACTAGTATGGAAAATGGGACAGGATACATTTTTCTGTTCGACATTTCTATTCGAGATATTCATTCGAGTTGGTAGTGTACACGATTCGAGTTTTAGTAACTTTTTCTCGGATCGAGAACTCGGACCGATTTCTAGCATCGTGGACACAAGGCTTTACAACCCTAACGGTATGAACGATAAATACGAAATATAATCAATGTGTGCAAATCTATTAATCAATGTGTGAATCCTATAATCAACATGTTTGAAATTGAATAATCTTATTTATGGAATAGTTAAAATGATGAATTGTCTGAATAAATATTTTAATCACATAATGGTGAATGAATTATAAAAATTGATAAATTCTAATGACCGACTATTTGTCATAAAAATATTCCATAAAATCTTTTTTTTAATTAATAAGATAACGATGCGCCTCAATTGTAATTATATTTATGGAATCTTACTATCTTTATCACTATTATCAATGATTGAAACTACTTGGATTCTTGCAACTTATTGTTAGTATCAGAGATGTTATTCTTCTTTTTTTTCAATATATTTACATAAAAAGGGATTCCATGAATATAACAACATTTTACCGTAACTATATAAGAATATTCCACGTT
>NW_028189257.1:0-7892 GCF_048542155.1 Nylanderia fulva
AAATTATTTTTTTATCCCTTCACCCCAATTACAGGGTCCAGAGGCATATTATTCTTTTTTTTGATCACGTTTTTGGTTTACCATATTTTCGATACCCTTTTGTAATTTTTTGGTTTATCATTAATCAAATTAAATGTTAAAAAAATTACCTTTTTGCATTACTTTTTTGAAAGTTAAAAAAAATTTTAAAGTTTATAAAAATAATTTTTAATTTTTTTTTTTGTTTACCATTTGTAAAACCTGTTCTTTTCAAAGCAAACCATGACAGTCTTAAACCGGAGAGGGTGTCTTGCGGATTTGAATCGTCATATTTAAGTTTTTGCTGTAACTGGTTAATTTTTTCTTTTTTTTTTTTTTCCCTGGCCTAATTGCGAACATGATGATCTGATGTATGGGTTCGAATTTTTTTAGTAAACTCAAGCTTCCTTATATAATCTGAATTACAAATTATTTTATTAAGTCTATAAAATTAATACATTTGATTACAGATTTATAAAGTTTTTTTCCCATAACCGATTCAAAATATTGGGGAAGTTTGATTTGATTATTAAATCAAAAAATATTTTTAAATAAAATTTTTTTTAAATTTAAAGAATTATCTTATTATATAATAAATATTTTTAGACAAACTTACTACTTTGAAATATTAGTTCACTTGTATTTTTGCCAATTGCCCCTTTTTGGGGGTTTTTTTCCGTAAATATTTTTCCCAAAATTTTTTTTTCCGGCTTTACACTTTTTGAATTTGTAAAGTTCCATGGGTTGGTACAACTTCTACAGCGTTTGAGGCCCTTAAAAGATAAATTCAAATTTCACTTTTACCAAGTCTGCAAAGGGATTTAAAACCAAAATTTTTCCCCCCTCCTACCAGGAAACCGGGCTTCTCGTTGTTACCCCCGGGGTTTCCCCCGGTTTTTTTTGGCCTCCTCCCTTTTATACCCGGGCAAGGGGGTTTCTCTTTTGTTAGGGCCCCGGGGTTTTCCCCGGTTTTCCCCGGTCTTTTCCTTTTATAAAAACCGGGTGAAGGGTTTCTCGTCTTAAACCCCCGGGTTTTTCCCGGGTTTTCCCTTCTCTTCCGCTACACCCCGGGCAAGGGTTTTCGTTTTACCCGGGGTTTCCCCGGTTTTCCCGGGGCCCCCTTTCCTGCAAACACCCGGGGCAAGGGGTTTTCTCGTTGTTAGGGGCGGGGTTTCCCCGGGTTTTCCCGGTCTTTTTCCCTGAACTACACGCCGGGCAACGGGTTCTTTTTGTTAGGGCCGGGGTTTCCCGGTTTCCCGGTTCTTCCCTGCTAAAAACGCCGGGAAAAAAAGGGGTTTTCTCGTTTTTCCCCTTTTTTCCCCGGTTTTCCGGTCTCCCCCCTTTTTAAAAAACGCCGGGAAAGGGGTTTCTCTTTGGTTTTTAAACCCCCGGGTTTTCCCCGGGTTTTCCCGGGCTTTTTCCTGTACACGCCGGGAAAGGGGTTTCCCCGTTGTTCCCCCCGGGTTTTCCCGGGTTTTCCGGTCCTTCCTGCTATAAAACCGGGGGGTTAAAGGGGTTTTTTCCGTCATTACGCCTTTTTTCCCCGGTTTCGGTTTTTTCCCTGCCATAGGCTTACGCCCCGTACACCTTTAATCTTTTAATTTATCCCCGGGTAATTTGAAAATTTTTTCCCCGGCCACCCCCTACGGGCTAAAACGCCCCCTTTAATTTTTTTTATAACCGAGTATTCCAATAAGTTTTTTTTCTTTTTTAGGGCTTTATGCCAAAAAAAACTTTTCTTTTATCCCGAAAAGCCCAATAAGTTTTTTTTAAAAGGGCTTAATCCCCAACAATCATTTTTTTTACTTTTTTTTTTTTTTGAAAAAAACCAAAATTTTTAATAAGGAAAAAGCGAGTTTTAATTTCCCCCCCTTTTCCTCCAAGGGGGAAACCGGCGACCCCGATCCGCGGCGTGGGAAAGGTTTAAAACCGTTACATGGCGCCCAAACCGGGCCCTTTCCCTTTTTGGAGATCCCGATCGCTTAACCCAAAATTCCAGATCCCCCGCGGGGAAAATAAATTTTATAAAAAAAACCGAAGCTATTGCCGGGCCCAAAAAGACAGGGAATCGATACCCAAGGAACTTTAGAGAGGTCCCCGACCCCCTCCGCCTTTTGGGGCGGGCAAAAACCCCCGCGCTTTTTGGGAACCCCACCTCCCCTTTTGCCCCCTATCAACGTCGAAGGGCCCCACCGGAACCCCAACCCAAAAGCCCAAGAAAAGCAAAAAACCCTAACCACCCCGACACCTTTTGGGAAACCCCCCAAACCCATGGACCAGATCCGAAAATGGGGGTGCCATTCGAGGGAAAGGGAAACCCCCGGCCCTTCCTCGAGCGTAGGGGAAGAGTGGGCCTGGGCTCGGCTAAAAACCACGCCCAAAATTTTTGGGGCTACCGCTTTTTTTTAAAACGGGGGAGACGGCCCTTTGCTGTGGATGGGAAACCCTCCGCCCCCCCCTGGGCCCGCGGGGCCGATTTTTCCCCAAAGCTGTCCCCCCAAAGCAATCCCTGCCAACGGGTTTTGAGAGACAAAATGAAAAGGCGATCCGGGGGACGAAAACAACCCCCTAACGGTCCTTCCAAAATTAGCCCCCGAGGTCCGACCATGATGGGGCCCGCGCCGGGGGATATTAAACCCCCTAGCCCCAACGGGAACGCTCACAAAAAAACAGGACCCCGGAGAAACCAAATTTGGGAACTCCGTCGGGCGGACGTGTCACCCGTGGGGGATTGGCACCCGAGCCACCAAAATACGAAGAGGGGGACCCCCGGGAAGACGGGAACAAACAAAGGGGCCTTTCCGCAAAGCCACACCCCGGTTGTAGCTTCCGCGGTATACGGGTCGGGGGAATTTTTCTGGAGGTTGCAAGAAAACGAGGACATAAAACCCCCTGCACTGCCGGGGCGACCTCCAAAAAAATTCTGCTCGAGAGGGGGCAAGGAGGGGGGCCTCACCCGTGCTCCACCCCCCGGGGGGGAAACGGGGTGGGGGCCCGGGAGACGCGCGGCCGTCGTCCACCCAACTGGGCCCTTTAAAAAATTTAAAACCCCGAGCCCGCATCCGGTCCCAGATCGCCGGACAACATTTTTTTGGGGCCCTTTCCCGTTTCCCGGCTCAAAACCCTTTTCGTAAACCGTAAAAGGGCCCCGCCAAAATAAACCCGCACAACCGCCCCAGCCCAAAATCTAAAGGGCCCCCCAAGAACGCCTGGCCGCGGGACGAAATTTCCCCTTTGCCGAGACCATCAAAGCAAGGGTTTCAGGTTACGGGGAAAAATTTAGTACCGCCCCCGTTTCCCCGTACTACCCCCAACTAACAACGCCGTACAAATCCCCAAGCCCTCTGGCAAAAATTAGGAGTCGAGCTGCCCCCGCCCCCTTTAACCGGTCACCGAGCCCAAAAACCCAAAGTTTAAAATCGGGGGACGGGCCCATTATCACCCGAAACTACCAGCGAGGCGCTAAGGCACGGCCCTTTTCTAAAAACAATTTCCAAAGTTCGAATCGGTCCGCCCCCCCCACCGAAAAAAAGCCCCCAAAAACCAAATTTTTGGCTAAAACCCGGGGGCCCCCCAAATTAAAAAAACAAAATGGGCCCCCCGTAACCCGGGCCGGGCAACCCGTGATCGCCCAAGAGTCCAAAAGGGAACCCGAAGGAGTAATCGGCCCTCCCCAGCGCCTGGAGCTCCCCGATAGTCTGAAAAGAAAAGACGGGACCTACCGTTTTTTGTATAGATTTTCCCCCCGATTAAACGGGGGGCCTCAGAAAAAGATGCATACCCGCTGCCCCTCAAAATTTCCCCGCCACCTTAGAAAAGGGCTACGAGGCGCCCCCTTTATTTTCCACTTTGGGCCCCCAAAGAAGGGGGTTTTGGGGCAAGTCCCAACTAACTTCCGGAGACCCGCCCCGAAAAACCCCCTTCACGGTCCGGGGAAGAGGGCTGAGGCAGTTCCGCGTCATCCCTTTTGGGAATGAAATTAAAGACGGGAAACCTTCCCCGGCTGCCGACCCCGTGCAGGCCCCCGATTTAAAACCCCCCAAACCCCCACGCCCCTCGTCAAATTGGACGACATAGTTTGTCGGTCCCGTTTTTCGAGGAGAAAATAGGCCATTTGGGCCCAAAAGTCTTTGCCGCCCCCCCGTGGGGCCCGACTCCGCCTAAAAACCCAAAAAAGTTTTATTTCTGCCGGCCAAGCTTGGGGTACTGGGAAACCTTTATGATCGGAAAAAAAATCCGGACGGACCCGGGAAAAAAGTGCGACCTTTAACCCGAGGGGCCCGCCCCACGACCCTCCGCGGGGTTCGGCAATTTCGGGGGTGGGCGTAAGGGTACGCCGATTCATGGGAAAATTCTCCCCCATGGGCCGCCCCTCTCACTCGACTCACAAAAAAGAGAGGCGCGCTGGGACCTGGGCAAAAAAGAAGAAACCGCTTCGGAAAAACTAAAACGGGGCCCTTAAAACCCCGCCCTGTCCCCCCCCCTGTCCGGTTTTTGCGAAAAAACCATTTCTAATAAAAACCCACCGCCAGCGCCAGGGTTAGGGGCCTTTTTAAACCCCCAACCCTCGGCGAAGGGGGCGGGTTTTTCCCCGTAGGGCCAAACCCGGACCCTAAACCCACCCGAAAGAAAAATAGCGCTACCGAACTAGAGTGCTTGGGTCGGGGGGGGTTCCCGCCGGATGGGGGATTACCCGGGGGCCACCGTTCACCTTTCGGGGACCGACCCCCAAAGTTTTTAAAGGGGTTTACAACCCCTTTCGGGGCCCCCTACCGGACGACTACCCCTGGAGGTTTCAATTACAAAAACATGTTTTTTCGACACCCAAAAGAAAACCGGGGCGGGAAATTTAAACCAGGGGTAGACCCTCTCCCGCCCCCCGGAAGCTTTGGGGGTTTGCCCCGGGCCCGGGGAAAGGGCCGGGGGTTACCCCCGTAAACTAGCCGAATTTACGGAACTTTCCGACCGACCCCCGGACTATAAAATCCGGGTCAACGTTTTGAAAGGGGGAAATTACTCCCGATCTGGATTCCCGGGGAAACAAACACCGAAAGCAATGGAAGCAGTGGGGGCCCCTACAGCCCAAACCCCGGGACCCCCCCCTGCTTCAGCAATGCACGACCCCGGCCCCGGGAAAAACCTGGGCCATTTCCAAAAAAATTTGGCTCGGGGGGCCCAGTATATTACTGGCCCGGCATTTTTGGGGAAAATTGCCCGGAACGTCCGGGGGTTCGTAATTGTGCCCCGGACAAGGCCAGCCCAACAACGACCGGCTGGTCGGGAGGGCCACCTCCCCCCCGCGCACCGGGGGAAAAAGCCCCGGGTAGACCTGATCGGTCCCCCCCCTCGATCCACGGGGGAAAAATCCCCTTGGCTATAACCATAAAAAAACGGTTTCAGTAAGGGATAAAAAAAGGCCCCCCGCTTGGGAAAACCAAACCCCCCCGTACCCGGGTACCCCGAGAAATAACCCCGACCGCCGATTTTCCCGGCAGGGGTGTCCTGCGCCCGGGGTACCCGATAAGGGGACTAAATTTTCGTCGCGAAACGCTTTAAAAGGCCGGCCCTAGCTTTCCCGGGATAAAACATCGGACATCCCCCTTGTAAACATTTCCGCAATCCCAACCCGGTTTAGTCGGGGGCGAACCGTAGGGTTTAAAAACCCAATGTTTAAACCCAAAGTACGTAGGCCGGCGGCACAAAGACTGGGACGAGGGGAATCCCCGCCTTTTCAGTTCGCCATCAAAAAAAACCGCCCGAAAATGAGGGGGCCGGGTACACTCCCCTACATTGCATGGCCGGGGAGCTCGCTCCCCCCCTCCAGAGGATCGACCAAAGGAAAAGCACCCGCAAACCCGGACCAAGCACCCCCCCAGACCCAATTTGGGGGACGCCCACAAGGTTTTTCCGAAACCACCCCCGCCCGGGCCCCCACGGCCCAAAAGAAGCCGTACAACCTGAGGCGACGAGACTGGGACCGCAACTGGGCGAAAAACGTTGGAAAAGCGGGCCGCCCCCCGTCCCAAGGCCCAAAGCGTTTTAAAGCCCAAACTGGCCCCCCAAGTCCCCGCGGACCGAGGGCCCGTCCGGGGGATCGTAAACCCCCGTAATTGTTTGGGAAACCCCAAGGACGCCCGAGGGGGGATGGCACCGCCACAAACCATGTGAGGACCTCAAGGCGGCATCCGAGGAAGAGGACAGGGAAAACCCCGGAACGTTTGGACCCGGGCCAGCCGCCGTGATTCCTCCAGCGCCAAACCCCCCCCGCCTCTTTCCCGGGTCCCTTTTATAAAAACCCCCCGACTCCCGGGCCCATAAGACGAGGGGGCGAAGGCCCGAGCCCCCGCTACGGGCCCCCCCCCGCACCGCGGCACCATCTCGCGGCGCTCCCGCGACTAACCGACAACAAAACGGGCCCCGAGGTCCGCCCCCCCCCCCCCCTAGGGTCCGGGAGGGGAATTCGGTTTTTTTCGCTTCAAAAACCCCCCCTAAGGTATATAAGGGGAGCCGGGTCAAGGGGCCCGGCTCATATTTTGCGATTAAATCCCAAGACAAAAAAACGCTTTTTGGTTTAATTTTCCCCCCAAGGGGGGAGAGTGAAGGAACGGGTGAAGCCCAAAAGGGGGCCCCCCTTTCAACCCGGGGGCCCCCCGGGGTCGGGCCGGCTCCCCCCGGCCCGGGGGGGCGGTCCACGGTCGGAAGGGGGGGGGAGCGCCCCAAGGGCTATCCTGCTGAAACCCTGCCCCCCGCCCCCCGCCGGGGCAAAGGCCGAGGGGAGTCCGGGCCGAACCCAACCCCGGGGTCCCGCCTTCCTCGGGGGCACCCGCCCGGGGCCCCCCCCGAGAGGGGGGCGGGGGTGGGGCCCGTCAACAGTTTGGGGGCGCCCTCTCCCCAACCCCCAGCTCGGGAGGTCCCGGGGGGCCGCCCCCCCGCGTCGCCTGTCGTCTGGTTACCCTTGACGAAGGGAAAGTGGGGGGCCGGTCCCGGGCCAAATGCGCCCACCCCTACTCGGGAAATTCCGAGCCCCCCCAAACTTTTTCCCTCGGCCTAATTGCGAAAAATGATGTAAACGGTGTATCGGTTCGAATTTTTTTATGTACCAAAAATCTATAGCTTCCTTATATGAACTGTAATTACAAATTATTTTTTAATTGTCTATTTATACATTTCATTTGTATTACATGATTTATATAAGGCTTTTTTTTTAAAACCCTATTTATAAATATTGGGAAGTTTGATTTGATATTTTAAATACAAAAAAGTCATTTTTTTTTTATAAAAAATGTTTAATTTAAAATATTTCTTATTATATCTTAAAAATTTTTTTTTGCAAACTTTCTAATTTAAATATTAGTTGCACTATGATTTTTGGGAATTGCCTTTTTGGGGGTTCTTTCCCTAATTTTTTCCTAAATTTTTTTTTCCGGCCATTTACACTTATTTTTCATTTGTAAATGTCACCATAAGGGTTTGGACAACTTCTAAGCTTTGATTTGGCCTCATTTGATAAAAATTTAATCACGACCCCGTCTCAAAGCAATAAACCATTTTTTCAATTTAAAAAACATTTTTATAATGTTATAATAGATCCCACAAAAAGACTCACAGAGTAAAAAAAAAGCGCTAAAATTTTAAACTTTCGTTTTCCCCCCCGCAAAAAAGGGCCCCCCCCCCCCCTTTTATAATAAAAAATAAATTTTTCTCAAAAATTATGTTTATAGCCCAAAAAATTTTTTTGCAAAAAATTTAAACATTACAAAAAATTTTTTCAAAAATTTTATTTTATAAATTATATTTTTTTTTGTTAAAAATATAGAAAAAAAATTAAATATTAATCAAAAAATGAAATCAAAAATTGCGCTAAAAATTTTTAA